>NC_055986.1:103691980-103992357 GCF_018446385.1 Zingiber officinale
GTTGATAAGAAGTTCATGCAGGAATTTTGTCCCTCTATTTTAGAAACCATTGCCTATTACAAGCTCGATTCTTTGGTTTTTCTAGAAAGGGACATCAACTTTGACCTAGTATCTGAATTCTACAACAATCTTCATCAGCCCGGTGATGGTATCTATAGAACTAGAGTCGCTAAGAGATCTATCAATTTCTCCATTGCAGAATTCTTTGAGTATCTAGATTGCCGAAGGAGTTCAGGAAATCCTTTTTCTATTTATCCTGATTTACCAGTCCCATTACTTCCCCCACTTGATGTATCATCTGACACCATCCATGAGTATTTCTTTGGACATCCTAGACCGGATGGGCTAGATGAGTTAGATTCTGAGTTCCCTACTTTTGCAGCTTTGAAACTTTCTGCCTCCGATTATATTCTTTTTAAGATTGTCACGAACTGTCTCCTACCAATCACATCCAAACCCCTGGCTGAGATCCGATCATTTCATTGTCTGATGCTCTATGGATTGCGTCGGCGTCTCGATTTTGATATCATGTCGAGCATCTACACTTCGATCATCTCATATAGTCAGCCTAGCAGCTTCACTGTTTATATGCCTTATGGGCATTTAATTACAGATTGGCTCGCGTCCCTTCAGATAGATGTGTCCAAGGGTAGGATAGTGAAGATGGTAAGACAGGATTGCCGCCTTGGGAAACGGGCATTTTCCAAGTCTGGTATCATAGGCCAAAATGGGGCAGTTCGGTGGAAGGATGGGAGAGCACTTGGTGAGCTACCACGGGCGCTTCCACGACAGGCTGCTGTTGTTGAGTACGGAGAGGCGGATCCGGATCTGCGCTGGCAGATTGCAGAGCTGGAGAGCCGCTTTGATCAGCACGATGAGATGATATCTGCTGAGCTGGATGACCTGCGTATTCGGATAGACCAGCGCTACGATGACCTGCGCGGGCAGATTGACCAGCGCTTCGATGATCTGCGCAGTCAGCAGGTGGTGACACAGCAGTTTCTACTCGGATGGATGGCGCGCTACCCGCCTCCGCAGTCTTACCCAGGCTATCCATCCTCCAGCGTGCCGCCTCAGGATTTCACCCCTCCTGCCGATGATGGTGATGTTCCTCAGTGTGAGGATATTGATTGATACAGTTTGTTTGTTGACTGTCTGTATTTTGGATGCTATTTGTTAGCTTTTATGTCTGACCTGGATGTTTGCACTTCTGATGCTACTCATGTATTTATGCTACTCAGTTTTATATTTGCTTGCTCTTTATTATGCTTCATTTTCTATCGGCTATTAATATGCTGTTCACTTGCATGTCTTGTTTGTCCTTTATTTCTTTATTACTGTCTTATAATACACTTAGAGGGAATTCTAAGTGCTTTAAGAAACAGACAGTAAGGGTTAAGGGGGAGTTCTTTAAGTTATCTTACCTTTTTCGCACCTTTTCGGTGTTTGACAAAGGGGGAGAAGATAACTAAGTTTAGATGAATGCAAATTTGATTTTAGAAGACCCTCACATAGTGTTGTATCCGTCTTAGGGGGAGGATCTTGATTCCCCTAAAATTATGAAAATTTGAACAATTCTGATCTAAACTTAAATCGTGTTGTCAAACAACAAAAAGGGGGAGATTGTTGATACAGTCTGACCTGGCTGTTGTTTTGATGTTGACACTGATTTAAGTTTGTATCAGATATTAATTAAACTCAGAATGACTACTGATCGAGGTTGATCAGTTGGGAGGGAAAGTCCGTGAGTAAAGCCAGGCAGGGAAATCCAGATGGGTCAAGGTTGACCGGACATCTGGTGAAAAGTCCAAGCAGGGAGCTTGGCACGGAAAAGTCCAAGTATGGTGACTTGGCACGGAATGGTCAGAGAGGGCTCGGTAGCTCGTTCTCCGGACTAGGTCGGAGAGGGCTCGTAGCTCGCCTCCGATTAAGCCGAGAGGGCTCGTAGCTTGTTCTCCGGACCTGACAAGCCGGAGAGGGCTCGAGCTCATTCTCCTGACTAGGTCGAGAGGGCTCGTGAGCTCGCTCTTTGGACCGGACGGTCGAGAGCTCGGTAGCTCATTCTCGTGACCAATCCTAGTATCACATAGGCTGGATCGGTCAATGCACCGATCCAGGAGATTTGATTGCCCGATCGGCACGACCGATCCGATGAAACTAGGTTTGCCGATCGGTCCGTGACCGATCAGAAACACTCAAGAGCTCATCGAGTGTAATCTGATCAGTCCAGACCGATCGTGAGATGATGTCGCGAGAAGGAAAGCGGGATCGGTCCGTGGACCGATCCATATGCACTCGATCGGCCCGTAGGACCGATCAGCCATATCTGATCGGTCTTGGGATGATCGGTGACGATCTTAGAGTGCGAGGAACCGACTCATTAAGCCCCGCATCGATCAAAGATACTCGGGCCGCGCGACCGATCGACATCAATCAGTGTGGATCGGTCCGCCGACCGATCCAACACACCTGCATCGCACACTGTCAGGTTCTGCTGGTTTCTGATTCGTTTGAACTAATCAACTTCTGCTATGAGCTTTATGTGGTGCAGGTTGCAGGTTCCATTCCAGTGCTTAATTTCAAATTAAGCCTCATCAAAGGAATAAGACAGAGCTTACTTTCTTCTGTGTATCACTGCGATGAGGGAAGATTGAGCATCAACGGATACTGATGCTAACAGACTGCAATCTCTGTTCGCAATCATCTTGACTCCTGTGGGTTGGTTGGAGCTCAGAAGACACCAGCAAGACCAAGGATGGTATTGGTGTGAGTTCAGAGAACTAGCTGTGGAGGAAGAGTGATTGGCGATGCTTGTGTTTACAGCAGAGATTCGACGCAGAGTTTCTGCAGCGAAAGAGCATAGGCATAAGAAGAGAGACGAGGAAGCAAGGAATAGAGCTCTCGGTTGATTGTGTGAAACAAGCTGTGCTGTGCTTTGTGATTGAAGAGAGGCTGTATTCTTGTGTTCCTGCTTGTGCTTATTCTTCGCTGATTGTGGCTGTGAGCTTCCTTTGATCATTTCACTTGAGCCACTACTGTAAGTCTTGTGCTTAATTTCTTACTGCTGTTAAAGACTTTGTGGAGAGGTTACTCCACCGAGAAGGAGAATCCTTTAGCCGGATAGCTTCCGGGGTGTGATCTACCGGAAGATCAAGGGATCGTCCACCTTACGGACACGCCGAGGAGTAGGGGCAAGTTATCCCCGAACCTCGTAAATCTCTGAGTTAGTGTGCTGTGTTCTCTCTTTGTTTTAGTTTTCTAATTCCGCTGTGCTAACAAAGCTCTTGAAGAAATTTGTGTTTAGTATTTTTCAAAGAGGCTATTCACCCCCCCTCTAGCCATCTAAGATCCCAACATCATCAAGTACACATAACCATATCTACTGAAGTAATCAGTAAATGTAATGAAGTACTTATTGTTGGAGCAATCCCAATGGTCCGCGGGACCATGTGTTTTGGTGTTTGGGCAAAGGGTTTAAGTTAGGTTTACCCTTGTTATTTGATATGTGTACTTGAGTTGTGCAGGACTGCAGGATACACATGTGACTCAGGTTGACGGCTTCGGGTCCGGTGAAGGATGGAGCATCCGAGGGACCGTGGACAAGGCAGTAAGGACAATGGCCGAGGGAAGCGACTTTGAGGCATACTCGAAGGATGGCATTGGAGACAAGCTGCGGGCTTGGATGCATCCGAGGGACGAGAGCTAAAGGAAGTAGGCTTGAAGGCAAGAGGTCAAGGTTGCAAAGAAGAGTCAAATGAGTCGTGAGGGTACGAGTGCATGAGAGATTGTACTCGGAGTAAAATCCTAGTTTTAGGGTTTTACTGTAGCGGCACTGTAGCAGTTACTGTAGTGCACTGTAGCAATTAATGTAGCGTACTGTAGCAGTCGACTGGTGTATAGACCAGTCGACTAATGCACTGTAGCAGATAGCCGTTGAGAGAGCCGTTGGGCTGGCATCAGTCGACTGGTGCAAGGACCAGTCGACTGGTAATGGGCAAATCAGGTTCTGATTTGTTCCAAGCTCTATAAGAAGGAGTTTGGTATGGCCGGCCAAGGCGACGAAATTAGACTTGGTTAAAGCCTAATTAGTAGTCACCAAAGTGCTCAAGGTCTCTTGTGTCCAAGTGTTCTTGGTTGGTGTTGTGGTGAGGTTTCTCCACCCACAAGGAGTTGCTTGAGTAGCCGGAGTTTGCCGGGGGCTAATCCACCGAAGGATCGGGATCATCCACCTTACGGACAGCCGTGGAGTAGGAGCTGTTAGAGTGTATACTAAAAGCCTAGCTTTTGGTATAGACATTTATCTTGAAATAAGAATCACATTGGTCAAATGTCTACATTTATGATAAATGTAGTTGTTCAATTAATTTATATTGTAGATAACATGGTGTGTGGTGTCACACACAGAGGATCATGTTATCAGTACTTTATAAATTATAAACAGTAACTCATGACCATAATAGAAAGGAACAAACCATTGGAAGGTCGTAGTGTAATTAGGTATTAGTTTATCTTAACTATATAATTACACTAGTACACTTAGAGTGTATTGAGTAGGACCATTAGAGGTCGTTTCTTTTATACTGACTTTATAAAGAAACAAAGACCTCAGTTATTATGGAAGTGTGTGCTCTTAATCCTAATATAATAACAAGCACATATATTTGATATTTATTTCTTTAATTTATCAATGGGTGAGATTTAGTTCGATGAATCAATAAGCCCGATAAGTTGGGAAATGATATCACTTATAGTGTGTATTGTTGATTATAGAAGGAAACTGTGTCCTAGTGATCTAGGTTGAGAATGTCCTCAAGAGGAGCTCATAAGGATTGTCATGTTAAACCCTGCAGGTGGACTTAGTCCGACATGACGATAAGGTTGAGTGGTACTACTCTTGGACTAAGATATTAATTAAATGAGTTGTCAGTAACTCGCTTAATTAGTGGACATTTGACATCTTAAACACAGGGAGACTAACACACTCATAATAAGAAGGAGCCCAAAATATAATTTGGGATTGGTGCGGTAGTTCAATAATAGTTCTTTAGTGGAATGAATTATTATTGATGGAATTAAGTTGTGTGTTCGGAGCGAACACGGGAAACTTAATTTCATCGGGAGACCAAAACCAATTCCTCCTCTCGGTCCCTATTGTAGCCTCTTGTATATAGAGATTTATACCCACCACATACCCACCTTCTTACCCAACCAATAGGGGCCGGCCAAGCTAAGCTTGAAGCTCAAGCTTAAGGACGGCCAAGCCTAAAGGTTGGCCTTAAGGTGGCCGCCCAATAGCTTGGAGCCCAAGTTTAGGTGGCAGCCACATCATATTAAAATGATTTTTATTAAAATTATTTCTTATGTGGATATCATAGTTTTAAAAGAGAGTTTAAAAATTAAATCTTTCCTTTTAAAGCTTTCTGCAAAAGATTAAGAAAAGATTTGAAATCTTTCCTTATTTGTAGATTGAAAGGAGATTTTATTTTTAAAAAAAAACTTTCCTTTTTTACCATGATAATAATTTAAAAGAAGTTTAAAATTAAATATTCTCTTTTATTAGTTTCTATAAAAGATTAAGAAAAGATTTGATATCTTTCCTTATTTGTAGATTGAAAAGAGATTTTAATTTTAGAGATAACTTTCCTTTGGAAATTATCCACATGTTTAGAAGAAGAATTTTAATTTATAAAATTTCCTTTTATTAACCAATCATGAAGGATAAAATTATTGGAGAAATTTTATAAATTTCTAGAAACAAATTAGGAAGTTTTAATTCTTGTGTGAATTAAATTTTCCTTGTTTGGGAATTAGAAGTGGCCGACCATTATTATTAAAAGAAGAAAATTGTTTTTAATTAAAATAATTTTTCTTTTTTATGACAAAAGAATTAAGGAATTTTTATTAAAATTTCCTTATTTGTCAAGACCAAGGATTATAAAAGAGGGGTAGAGGTGCCTTCACGGTGATCAACTCTATTATTCTTCTCCTCTCTTTTCCTCCTTGGTGGCCGGCCCTAGCTTCTTCCTCTTCTCTTCTTATGCCGCGGCAACCTCTCTTGGAGCTCTTGATGGTGGCCGGTTCTAGCTAGGAGAAGAAGGAGAGAAAGGTGGTTTTGTTTCTTGCATCCCTTGGAGCTTGGTGGTGGTGGCCGGACCTCTACTTCTCTTGGAGAATTGTGGTGGCCGAAACTTGAAAGGAAGAAGAAGGTGCTTGGTGGTTCTCATCTCGGAAGATCGTTGCCCACACAACATCCGAGGTTAGAAGAGGAATACGGTAGAAGATCAAGAGGTCTTTTTAGAAGGTATAACTAGTAATTTTTCCTTTCCGCATCATGCTAGTTATTTATGGAAATAATACCAAATACAAGAGGCTTACGATTCTAGTATTTCGAATATGTTTTTCGAAGTTGTGTTCTTTTATTTTTCTTTTCCTTGTGATTTGATTGTTCTTTTTGGTTGACCTAAAGTTATTTTAGGAAATTAAATATTAACTTTCCATAAAAGGTTTTGTCTAGTCGGTGGTGGTTGTTCCCATATCCAAGAAGGTCATGTGCCTCGCCACGTCAGTACTGGGAACCAATTATGAAAATTAATATTTAATGAAATTAATAACTTAGGTGATTTGGATCAAACGTGTTAAGTTCCACAGGAGATCCAAGTCTAAACCTTAAAGAACAAATAGATTAAGTTTTGGATCAAACGTGCTAAGTTCCGCAGGCGATCCAAAATTTAATTTAAAAGAACACATGGTAGCTAGGAAAAGGTTCAGACCTTTGTACAAAATTTTTGTACAGTGGAACCTCTAGGTTTTCCGAGTAGCAACCAACAGGAGCATCATCTCCGAACCACGTTACATCGACGTGCATTGATTTGCTTGTTCTTTTCTTTGTCATTAGCTTTTGTATTCATTATTAGTATTTGTATTTCCGCTTGCGCACTAACGAATACGTAGGAAGCGAGTATTTGAGGGGGCCGTCTATCCAACCCCCCTTCAAGCCGGCCGCAAGATCCTCCAACACTTATAACCACCTCTAGCAGCGACATTGAAAGGGCCACATACATCACTATGTATAAGACCTAACAAGTTAGTCACTTTCTCACTATGTCCACTAAAGGGAGTCTTGGTCATCTTGCCTAGTAGGCATGACTCGCATGTCTCATATGATTCAAAATCAAATGAGTCTAGCAAACCATCTTTATGGAGCTGGAATAAGCGCTTGTCATTTATATGACCTAAGCGACAGTGCCAGAGATAGGTTTGATTCATGTCATTTGACTTGAACCTCTTGGTACTTATGTTATAGATAGGGCTCTCAAGGTCTAGAATATAGAGTCCGTTTATCAGAGGTGCACTATAATAGAACATATCATTTAAATAAACTGAACAACATTTGTTCTTTATTATAAATGAAAACCCTTTTTTGTCCAAACAAGAAACTGATATAATGTTCTTAGTCAAGGCAGACACATAAAAACATTCATCTAATTCTAGTACAAGCCCAGAGGGTAGAGATAGATAGTAAGTTCCTACAGCAACAGCAGCAACCCGTGCTCCATTGCCTACTCGTAGGTCTATCTCGCCCTTCGTCAATGCTTTGCTATTTCTCAGCGCTTGTACATTAGTACAAATGTGAGAAGCACATCCGGTATCTAATACCCACGATGAAGAAATAGAGAGGTTGACTTCTATAACATTTATACCTGAAGTAGAAATCTTATTTCTCTTCTTCTTAAGATCTTCCAGGTATCTTGTGCAGTTCCTCTTCCAATGCCCTGCTTGTCCTTGATACAGTTGACGAAGATGTTCAACCATATCATAAGTGTTGGGTTTTTCGGGCCGCGAAAACCGCTTTTCGCGTCGCGGAAACCCCGAATCACCCAAAGCCGTAGATCCGTGCAAGGAAAAACCGAATGAAATACAAGTACGAGTTTCAAAAACTTTAGATCTACTCCTAGATCTATGTGTTGAGAGTTTTTACCTTTGAAGCGTGCCCTCGCAAAATTCCCTCTCGTCCAAGGTACGTGTCGGATCTCCAAAGTATCAAGGTAGATACTTCTCTAGTGATATCCACACGAACAAGGAGTACTCTCTAGCACTCAAGGATGGAGAAGAGAGCCCCAAGTGTGCTAGCACTTTCTAGAGCTCTCGGATGGGATTGGAAAGGAAGAAAAGAAGAAGATACAAAAGGAAATCTTATACACTCACTAGTAGTATCATCCTTTGTGCTCTTCACTTTCCTTTATTCTCTTGGAACACAACTCATACATCCTCTCCTCACCATGGAAGTCACGGCAACAGCAAGAGGGAGAGGAGGAAGAAGCAAGCTAGAATGAATGCACCATAATGCCACACAACCAAAACCTCCACCACTAATGTGTGGCCGGCCACATCTTGTAACCTCCCCATTAATGTGGCCGGCCACATTAAAGCCAAGGGGAGGGTGTAACCCCCATGAGGTGGCATGCCTCATGAGGTGGAGGTGATGTGGCAAGGATGAGTCATCCTTATGATGTGGCAATACATCAAGTCAAACTTGATGTTTCAACTTCTATTTGGTCAAGTCAAAATTGACCAATTTCTTCCTTGTTGAGTTAAATCCAACCTTTGATTCAAGTCAATTTCAATTTAATGAATCTCAATTCATTAATATAAATTGACTCAATGAATCAAATTTAAATTAGACTCATTCAACAATTGAATCTAATTGAGTCTAACTCAATAAGTCTAATTTGAATCCAATCTTTGGTGCATCATATGAACCTAATCCAATTGGTTCATCATATGAACCTAATATCCATCCACTTGTTCTTTGTGTGTGACCCAATAGGTTCTTGTAACGTTGGCAATGTTTCTAAACTCCTTTAGAAACATAAGCAATGAGCGGCATCTAGCAATACATCATTGCTACCCAAGTTACAAGAATGTTGAGATCCAACATCACCTTGTGACTACTAATTGTGACTCCTCACAATATGTGACATTGTCCTTCTATCCTAGACATCTAGATTGATCAATGTGAGGCATAGACCGTGTCATCCTCTAATCAATCTAAATCTTGAACTCCAAGTAGACTCGCTCGATCAAATGAGCTCAACATCTCATGTTGACTCATTTGGGCATGGCCATGCACTTAGTGGTCTCACTCTATCAAGAATATTGATGTCGCTCCCGTCATATGGGAGGGATAGATCCCATCTACATCACTCACATCCCTCTGCATAATTTGTTACATACCCGGTAATCGCCTTTATAGTCCACCCAGTTACGGGTGACGTTTGACGAAATCAAAGTACATAACTCCTTATGTAGGGATACATGGTGACTTCAGGTCTAAGGACTAATAGTCATACTAATAGCCACATGAGAAAGTATATGACACTCATATAACGATCCATGATACTTTCTCATGGCGGGTCATTCAGTATATATTCTCCAATGCATACCCATGTGTCAACTTGATATCCCCATATCCATGACTTGTGAGATCAAGTCATCGAGTTGACCTACATGCTAGTCTTATTGCATTAACATTGTCCCTGAATGTTAATACTCGACTAGGAATGATTTAGAGTAGTGTTCCCTATATCATCTCACTATCGGTTCAACTAACCGATTGATATAGGTGAGAACCATCTACTCAAGGACATTATTATACTTAGTTTATTTGACACAAATATAAGTAAGTATAATAACCAAAATCCAAATGCCTTTATTAATATACAAGAATATGATACAATGAGTCCATACAATCATCAAATGATTGGCTCTAGGGCTCTAACTAACAATAAGCACCCATCAATTCGTGTTGCTTCTGAAGCTCAGAGTTCATGGTTGCGAGCATGAGACATGACACATCTAATGCGTCATCTTGATGCTTCTTGTAAGCATCTCGGTTAGCTCGCGTGGCAGTGGCAGGAGGTGCCTCCGGAATGGGCTGCTCCAGAACGTACAGTTTACGTTCCTGTGTGAGAACAATTCTCAGATTCCCGTACCAGTCCAGGAAATTAGCTCCGTTGAGCTTGTCCTTCTGAAGGACAGAATGCAGGGAGAAAGAGTTCGTATTTGACGTCATTGTTATCTACAACAGAAAAATGCAGAAAAATAAATAAATATCATATTCTATTAATCATTTAATTATGCCTTTTAATTAAATGATGCTCCCACTGAATTCTATAATTCATGTGGGACAAGATCCACATCATACTACCCCTTGAGTTAGCTTTGGCTAAATCGCCCAAGACTTAGTATGATCGGTAGGTAACTAATTTACCAATTACATCTCTATGCAACTCTTGTTTATAGGATCAAGATCCGCATTTATATTAAAACTCGAGTTAACTTTGGCTAATACGCCCAAGAGTTAATATAAACGTGATTTTGTCCTATCTTCCAACTATTGAATAAATGTCTACAGTTAAACTTGATTTAACTAGTTATACTCAATCTAATTGAGTTTTACTCACCCATGTGTTGATAGGCAGGATCAAGATTGCCCCTCTGTACCCTACCAAGATAATATGTGTTGCTCTGCTTTGGCAGATTCAACAACAACATGTGATCGAGGTAGTGATAGGTAACACGGCATGGTAGGCATTACGAGTTGTCGCGATTGAGATCTAATCTAATCGACGAGGTGTATCATATACTCGATTTAGATCTGATCTAATCATTAGGGCGCATCATGTATACGATTTAGATCTAATCTAATCGTCGAGGTGTATCATATACGCGATTGATCGAATCGAATCGTTAAGGTGCTAATTAATTACTTATTCTATCATGCATCACATATACACACACAAGAAATTAATTAAATATTTTGTGATTAGTCATGACCCTAATACGATCTTCTCAAGACAATGAGAAGATCAGATGGTCAACCCAAGGTCAACAGCTTCTCAAGCTCCTCCCTTTGACCACCTTGTGTTGCTCGCGCCCTCCTTGTAACTCCGTCTCGAGTGGACCTTCCACCGCTCTATTTTGTACATTACAAAAGTGAAACTCGAGTTACATTCGAGTCTAAATTAATTTACAACAGGAAATATAAAATAGAGGAAGGCACGATGCGCAGGTCGCGAATCAAGTACAACACGCACAAACACAAAATGGCACGCAGGCCATATTATGAATTACAACACAATTTTTCAATCTAATTGGGTCTTTTGGGCCATGACCATCATAAAATAATACATAATTCTAAATTATGCAATTTCTATAAATTTCTGTAATTTTATTACAATTTTTTCAATTTTTATGAGTAAAAATTCCCGGCGGTCCTATTTAGCGATTTTCGGGCGTAATCGCGGAACGAAGCACCTTGCGGGGTCAGGGGCAGCACCCCTACCCACGATATAACCATCGCGAGTGTTCCTAAGAGATCCTACAGTACCTTAGTCCACTGTCCCAAAATGATTTGAGATGAAACTTTGCCATTTTGGAAAAATCTTCTCGGTAGTCGAAGCCTACAAGTGTCTAAACACTTGTGCTTCGCTTCTACGAGAAAAATACCCATAAAAATACCAAAAATCATAATTTCACAGAAATTTAAAGATCTGTAATTTTCATAAAAATACAAATTAAAACTCATACTCGCTTCGCACGTGGCTCTGATACCACTGTTGAGTTTTTCGGGCCGCAAAAACCGCTTTTTGCGTTGTGGAAACCCCGAAACCCCGCCACCGGATCCGTGCGAAGAAATAAAATTATGTAAAAACTTTCACGTACGAGTTTTCTAAGCCTAGATCTAGTTTAGATCTACAAGATAAGAATTTTTACCCTTGATGCGATGCCCTTCGCTTAATCCCACTCGTCCAAGGTTCGCCGGATCTCGAGAGTATCAAAGTAGATACTCCTCTATGTGTATCCACACAAGCAAGAGATGGAGAAACCAAACAAAAAAGGTGTGCTAGCACCTTTGAATGGTTCGGCCAAGGTGGAGGAGAGGGAGAGAAGAGAGAGCTGGAGGAAGAAGAAGGAGGTTTCAACAAGCACACAAACACATTCAACACCCTTGAATGTGGCCGACCACTAAAGGAGGAGTTTTATACTCCATGGGATATCAAGAGTCACAACTCTTGATCTCCCTCATGAGGTGGCACACACACATAAGCAATCATGATGATGCGGAGCATCATCATTGGTCCACTCTTTGCCAACTCACCAATGAGGTGACAAATGGTCAAGTCAATCATCTTCCTCTCAAGTCAAGTTAAACTTGACCACTTCTCTCCCATGGTTGATCTAATCAAACCATTGGTTCAAGTCAATTTTAATTTAATGAATCTCTATTCATTGAATTAAATTAATTAAATGAGTCTAAGTCCAAATTACACCCACTTAACACATGAACCAAATTGAGTCCAACTCAATTAGCCTAATTTGGATTACTCTTAATCCAATTTGGTTCATCACATGAACCTAATCCTTTAGGTTCATCAAATGAAACTAATCTCCATCTAATTGCCCTTTGTGTGTGACCCTATATGTTCTTATAACGTTGGTAATGCTCCTAAACCCATTTAGAAGCATAAGTAATGAGCGGTATCTAGCAACACATCATTACTACCCAAGTTATAAGAATGTTGAGATCCAACATCACCTTGTGACTACTAATTGTGACTCTTCACAATATATGACAAGTGTCCTTCTATCCTAGACATCTAGATTGATCAATGTGAGGCATAGACCGTGTCATCCTCTAATCAATCTAAATCTTGAATTCCAAGTAGACTCACTCAATTAAATGAGCTCAACATCTCATATTGACTCATTTGGGCATGGCCATGCACTTAGTGGTCTCACTCTATCAAGAATATCGATGTCACTCCCGTCATATAGGAGGGATAGATCCCATCTACATCACTCACATCCCTCCGCATAATTTGTTACATGCCCAGTAATCGCCTTTATAGTCCACCCAGTTACGGGTGACGTTTGACGAAGCCAAAGTATGTAACTCCTTATGTAGGGAACCATGGTGACTTCAGGTCCAAGGACTAATAGTCATACTAATAGCCACATGAGAAAGTATATGACACTCATATAATGATCCATGATATTTTCTCATGGCGGGTCATTCAGTATACATTCTCCAATGCATACCCATGTGTCAACTTGATATCTCCATATCCATGACTTGTGAGATCAAGTCATCGAGTTGACCTACATGCTAGTCTCGTCGCATTAACATTGTCCCTGAATGCTAATACTTGACTAGGAATGATTAAGAGTAGTGTTCCCTATATCATCTCACTATCGATTCAACTAACCGATTGATATAGGTAAGAACCTTCTACTCAAGGACGCTATTATACTTAGTTATTTGGCACCAATACATGTAAGTATAATAACCAAAAATAACTGCCTTTATTTATATATATATATATATATATATATATATATATATATATACAAGAATATGATACAACAAGTCCATACAACAATTATCAAATTATTAGCTCTAGGGCTCTAACTAACACAAGTTTGTTATCAAAATAGACAGAATATCTATTCTTTAATAGCTTAGAAACCGAAATCAGGTTCTTTCTAAACTTAATACATAAAGACAATTTCTGAAAATCCATATTTTATTCCTATCAGAGGATAAACATCTCCCACTGCAACAGCTGCTACTTTTGCAGTAGTGCCCATGTAGGCGGTGTTTTCCTTTTCATATAGTTGTCGGGTTTCTTGGAACCTTGCAATGAATTACAGACATGATTAGTGGCATCTGTATCTACACTCCAGGTACTAGTAGATAACACCACTAAACATGTTTCAACAACTAATGAATTAAATACACCTATATTATTCTTAGTTCTAAGAAGACAGTCTACCTTAATGTCCAAGTCCTATTTCCAATCATTATAATTGCGACTACTAAGTCATTTCTATAGTATAACAACTAGGGGATTGACTAACATTTGAAATCCTAATAATCACAAAAATATTTGGTCAAGACCAACTGCTTAAAATCCTCGTGAATTTTGTATGCCACGATAGTGTGGACGTATACAAAATCAGAGAGGAGATTTTATCCATTAATTTTATTATCTCATCAACCTTACTTTATGACAAATAAAATTAATAGTTGGTTTGTCTTTGATCAAATATTTGGTCAAAACTTTGAATTTAAAATAACATTGATTCCTCAAACAATATTATTTAAATTCACCAACACCTCAAACACCGGGAATTATGCATGCCACGTTAGTGTGGATGTATACAAATTCAACATTCGTAAGAGGAGGGTCTTACCCATTAATTATCTTGTCAACCTTGAATTACCTCAAACACCATGAATTTTGTATGCCACGTTAGTGTGGACGTATACAAATTCAATTGTTTGTAAGAGGAGGTATTACCCATTTTATATTGTCAACTTAACTTTATGACAAATAAAATTACCTCAAACACCTTGAATTTTGTATGCCACGTTAGTGTGGATGTATACAAATTCAAACATTTGTAAGAGGGGTTTTACCTAACTTTATGACAAATTAATAGTTGGTATTGCTTTAGTCCCGCAAAACAATAGCAGTGACTCCGTTGAGGAGGATACTATTGAATGCGTCTAAGTGTATACCATTACTTGATACTTAGTCCATTAAATATGATTATGCCCCTTCAGTTGGAGAGGATCACACGCTCCTAAATAATTTCCTATAACCATCCATAAAGGAAGTTTGATCTAGTGATCCACAACAAACCCATCCGTTGTGGAGGGAGGCACTCATAGCAAACACGCAAGCTTATTGCATCATTTACAAACCAGTAATGGAGACTGTGGAATTTATTAAAATCCCTCTCCCACTTAGTTATTTAAAATGAGGATTTTAACCTATGCTAGCATACATCACATGCACATAAACATCACAGTAAATAAAAGCAATAAATTTGGAAATTAATTTTCCAACTATTATGGTCTTTTCCATCACTGTCTTCAGTATGCTCCAACCCTAGCTGCTGCCATCTTTAGCCACCTCCATCGGGTCGAGACGTCACATCCATCTTTCTTCTTATTCCGCTGCGCCTCTGGTGCTCGAAAAGTACCACGCCTCGCAAGCATCCGATCCGTGACAAAAATAGAATTTTACATATATCGATCCTATATTCCTCGAGAGAATGTACATGTAATCTAGATCGAAAATAAAATTCTAAAATCCTAGGGCTAATACAGCTCCTGCTGTATTAGTTACATGCAATCATGCACACACAAAATACTGCCCTTGACATGTCCAAGGGTCCAATCACACATAACATCTATAAGTCATAATAGTTGGAGCATGTAATCAAAGAGTTAGCACATCCTACTATTATCCTGCCTAAATTATGTATGACATGTGCATAACCTATTTGAATTCTAAACACACAGAGGCAAACCCTAGTTCTGATACCAATTGTTGGTTAGTCCTAGGAAAATCGTACTGGTTCCACTGTACAAAATTTTGTACAAGTGTCGAACCTTTCCTTAAATAACCTATTGTGTTCTTTAGAAGTTAAATTAGGAATCGCAGACGGAACTTAACATCATTGATTCCAAATTTAACTTATCTTTTCTTAATGGTTTAGATTTGAATCGCAAGCAGAACTTAACACTATTGATTCAAATCCACCTAAGTTATAAATTCCATTAAATATTAATTTCTAAAATTAGTTTCTAAGACTGCATGGCGAGGCACATGACCTTCTTGGATATGGGAGCAACCACCACCGCCTAAACAAAGCCTTTTAAGGAAAGCTAATATTTAATTTCCTTAAATAACTCTAGGTTTAACCAAAAGGAACAATCGAATCACAAATTTGAAAAACAAAGAAAACACAAACTCGAAAAATAAATTTGAAAAACTAGATCTAATGCCTCCTGTGTTTGGAATTCTTACAAAAAGAAATAACTAGCATAATGCGGAAAACAATTGCTAATTATACATTCTCTTTGTATGTTAATGACCTCGAGATTTTCTGCCGTATTCCTCGCCTCGCCTTGGACGTCGTGTGGGCGACGATCCTCCAAGATGAAAACCACCCAAAGAGCTTTCTTCTTCCTCCTCTAAAATCTGGCCACCACCACCAATTTAGGAACCAAAGAGAGCAAGGGAAAGGGAAGGGGAGAGATCCGACCATCATGAGAGAGCACAAACAAGAGACTAGAATTAGATGCCTCCTTCTTCTTCTTCTCCTCCTTCTTGTATCCGGCCACTTAAAGGAACCACAAACAATATGTCGCCGGCCCTAGCATGATAAAGAGCTAGGGGTCGACCCTAAGGAGGAGACTTGAGAGAAGAGAGAAAAAGAATTCATTAACCCATGAAGTCTCTCCTCCCCTTCTTTTATAATACTTGCTGAAGGCAAATAAGGAAAAACTTTTTACAAAATTTAAAATCTTCCTTATGTTTTTCCTTTTGCCTTTTTATTGTTCCTTTTCTTTCCTCTTGATTGAATCAATCACCAATCATAGATTTGATTAGATGATTATTTAGTCCTATTGGCCGGTCCCTTGCTTGGGCACCAAGCAAGGGTGGCCGACCCCTATAAGGAAGGAAATATATATATATATATATATATATATTATAAAATTTTACAAGAAGAAATCCTCTTATAAAATTTTACAAGCTCTTTTTCAATTTCCTAAAGTAGGAGTTAAAAAAGGAAAGTTTTAAAAAATTAAAACGATGTTTTAAAATTTAAAACTTCTCTTATAAAATTTCCTTTTTTTAACATGGTGATAGAAAATTTAAATTTTAAAACTTCTCTTCCTTTTTCTCTAAACCATGAGGATGGTTAAAAAAAGAAAGTTTTAAAACTTTTAAACTTTCTTTTAAAACATGTGGCCTAATTCAAATAAGGAAAGTTTTTAAATTTAAAATCTCTCTTTTAAAACTTGTAGTTTTCTACAAAGAGAAGATTTTAAAAATTCAAAAACATCCCTCCTTGTTTTAATTATTGCGGCCGACCCCCTCTTGCTTGGGCACCATGCAAGGGGCCAGACCCCTTAAGAGGATATGATGGCCGGCCATTGCTTGGTCACCAAGCAATGGATCGGATCCCTTCTTGAACACCAAGATATTGTTTGTTAGTCCTAGGAAAATGTACCGGTTCTACTGTACAAATATTTTTGTACAAGTGTCGAACTTTTTCTTAAATAATCTATTGTGTTCTTTAGAAATTAAATTAGGAATCGCAGATGGAACTTAACATCATTGATTCCAAATTTAACCTATCTGTTCTTAATGGTTTAGATTTTGATCGCAAGCGGAACTTAACACTATTGATCCAAATCCACCTATGTTATTAATTTCATTAAATATTAATTTCCAAAATTCACTTCCAGGACTGCATGGCGAGGCACATGACCTTCTTGGATATGGGAGCAACCACCACCGCCTAGATAAAGCCTTTTAAGGAAAGCTAATATTTAATTTCCTTAAATAACTCTAGGTTAACCAAAAAGAACAATCGAATCACAAATTCGAAAAAGAAGAAAACATAAACTCGAAAAACTAATTCGAAAAACTAGATCTAATGCCTCTTGTGTTTGGAATTCATACAAAGAAAAATAAACTAGCATGATGCGGAAAATAAATACTTGTAATACCTTTCTTTGTGAACTTTAATGACCTCTTGATATTCTACCGTATTCCTCTTCTAGCCTTGGACGTTGTGTGGGTAACGGTCTTCCGAGATGAGAACCACCATGCACCTTCTTCTTCCTTCTAGGTTTCGGCCACCAAGAGTCCTTCTTGATGGATAGGTTCGGCCACCACCAATGCTCCAAGGGATGCTAGAGACTAGGCTTCCTTTCTCTCCTTCTTCTCCTTGCTTGATCCGGCCACCAAGAGAACTCCACCAATGAAGAAGTTTCGGCCACAATAAGGAGAGGAGAGAAAAAGAGGGGCCGACCACACCACCAAGGAAGAGAGGGAGGAAGAAAAAGAATAGAGTCGTTAGCCATGAAGGCACCTCTACCCCCTCTTTTATATTACTTGGTCTTGGCAAATAAGGAAATTTTAATAAAAACTTCCTTAATTCCTTTGCCATGAAAAGGAAAATTTAATTAATTAAAATTAAAAACCTTTTCTTAAATCATATGGCCGGCCACTATTCTAATCCCAATCAAGGAAAATTTAATTCACACAAGAATTAAAACTTCCTAATTTGTTTCCGGAAATTTATAAAAATTTTCTCCAATAATTTTTCCCTTCATGGTGGTTTGTAAAAAGAAAATTTTATAAATTAAAATCTTTCTTTTAAACATGTGGATGATTTCCAAAAAGGAAAGTTATCTCTAAAAATTAAAATCTCCTTTTAATCTACAAATAAGGAAAGATATCAAATCTTTTCTTAATCTTCTGTAGAAACTAATAAAAAAGAATATTTAATTTTTAAACTCTCTTTTAAATCATGAACATGGTTAAAAAGGAAAGTTTTCTCAAAATTAAAATCTACCTTTCAATCTACAAATAAGGAAAGATTTCAAATCTTTTCTTAATCTTTTGTAGAAAGCTATAAAAGGAAAGATTTAAATTTTAAACTCTCTTTTAAAACCATGGAATCCACATAAGAAAAATTAAAAAAAAATAAAATTCCTTTTTATTTTAATAGGGCCGGCCACCTAAGCTTGGGTTCAAGCTAGGGCCGGCCACCTCATGAACCCATGAACCATGCCTTTGGCCGACCCTATCTTGGACTCCAAGCTAGCTAGGTCAACCCCTATAGGATGGGTAAAAAGGTGGGTATAATACTCTATAATTAAGAGGCTACGATAGGGACCAAGAGGAGGAATTGGTTTTGGTCTCCCGATGAAATTAAGCATCCCATGTTCGCCCCGAACACATACCTTAATTTCATCAATAATAATTCATGTCATTAAAGAATTATTATTGAACTACTGCACCAATCCCAAATTACATTTTGGGCTCCTTCTTATTATGAGTGTGTTAGTCTCCCTGTGTTTAAAATGTCGAATATCCACTAATTAAATGAGTTACTGACAACTCACTTAATTAATATCTTAGTCCAAGAGTAGTACCACTCAACCTCATCATCATGTCAGACTAAGTCCACCTACAGGGTTTAACATGACAATCCTTATGAGCTCCTCTTGGGGACATTATCATCCTAGATTACTAGGACACAGTTTCCTTCTATAATCAACAACACACACTATAAGTAGTATCATTTGCCAACTTATTGGGCTTATTGATTTATCGAGCTAAATCTCACCCATTGATAAGTCAAAGAAATAAATACTAAATATATGTGTTTGTTATTATATTAGGATTAAGAGCACACACTTCCATAATAACTAAGGTCTAGTTCTTTTATCAAGTCAGTATAAAAAGAACTTACCTAAAATGGTCATCTCAATACACTTGGAGTGTATCAGTGTAATTTATTAGTTAAGATAAACTAATACTTAATTACACTACGACTACTTCAACGGTTTGTTCCTTTCCATCTTAGTCGTGAGCAACTGTTTATAATTTATAAAGAACCGACAACATGATCTTCTGTGTGTGACACCACACACCATGTTGTCTACTATATAAATTAATTGAACAGATTACATTTAACAAATAAATGAAGATATTGACCACTGTGATTCTTTATTTCTAAATAAATGTTTATATAAAAGCTAGGCTTTTAGTATACACTCTAACAAGATGAACCTTTCTTTGGTTGGACTTGAGGCTTTAATGAGGCTACGACAGGGACCTAGAGGAGAAATTGGTTTTGGCCTTCCGATGAGCTTGAGTATCCCGTGTTCGCCCCGAACACACAACTCAAGTATGACCTATTAGCATGTCACGGGGCGCTCCAAATTAATTAAAATTGAAACTCATTAAAATTAAAACAATGTGTTGTAGTAACGAGTCCCAAGTCGTATTTTTCTCCAAGGATCTAGTAAGTGTGTTAATTCTAGAATTGTTTCAAATTGAGTTATCACATCCACAAGGTCGAACTAGCACTTCCATTTAACTTGCAATCCAAATTAAGTTCTTCTAACACGATCAAGAACAGATTCAAGTAAGGTTGATCTCCTCTAGACATTATTACCTTCATTTTGTTGGTGCGGTTAGCACTAACGATTTAACCCAGGTTTTGATGAATGATAAATAGGTTAAGTTAGGTTTATTGTTGATCTAACACTTTGATCGAGTGTACAGGATAAGTCCAGACAGGTCGATGGGATGACCGGATGTCTGGCACGAAACCCAGCTAGGTCGACGGGCTGACCGGATAGCTGGCACGAAGTCCAAGCGGGTCGACGGGCTGACCGGACGCTTAGGCACGAAGCCCAGCTAGGTCGACGGGCTGACCGGATAGCTGGCACGAAGTGCAGATGGGTCGACGGGCTGACCGAACGTCTGGTAGGTAAGTGAGGTAAGTCACAGGAGGGGAGTGACTGTGAGGACGCGTTCCCAGGAAGGGAACATTAGGCGTCGATCCGGCTTAGATCCATTTCGGACATCTAAGTCGAGATCGTGACTAGATTCCGGTCTCGGAAAGACAGAATCTAAGTCATACTCTTTTCTTGTTAAATCATATTACTTTAGTTGTGCTAACAATCTATTTTGCAGAATATATATTTGCCTCGGACTAACTCTGTTTTGCAGGAAAGGAAGTTCCTGGAAATAGGGGGTCCGGGCGCCCGGAGGTGAATTTTATCCAGGCCGAGTCGTCGCCACGTGGAGTTCGCTGATTAGACCTGACACGTCGCACCAGGGCGCCTGTAAGGGATCCAGGCGCCCGAAGCAGCATATAAAAGAAGCCCCAGGGGTGGAGCTTCAACAACAACTGAGAACTCTTCGACTGCTTGCTCTGCTGCTCTACGCTCCTGCGACGCTAACAAAGCTCCGACAAAGTGCTCCTTCTTCTTTGGTTAACTTTCTTGTCGGTATCACTTTATTTCCATTAGCATTTCTGTACCTTAATTTGTAATAGTATTTCGAATTGCTAGTGAATTGCCCAACGAAAGTACTCAAGGAGTACGGGCCTTCGAGTAGGAGTCGTCACAGGCTTCGAACGAAGTAAAAAAAATACCTTATTCAGTTTGCCTAAGTCATTTATTATTCCGCTGCGTTTAACTCTTATTAACACGATTTTTTCGAATCGATATTCACCCCCCCCCTCTATCGACATTTCACGATCCAACAAGTGGTATCAGAGCAGGTACCGCTCTGATTGGTGCAACCACCAATCAGACAGGGGGTGAAAAATTAATTTTTTTTCGGTTTTCAGTTTTTCGTTTAATTTCAAATTGGTATTATTACCTGTTTTGAATTTTTTTTGTTGCAATTAAATCTAAATTGGTGTAACACCAATTTAGATACTTCTATTATTTTTCTTCTTCCGCACTACTAATCCAAGACCAAGTCTTGGGATTTTTTTTCTTTTCTTTCTTCTGTGCGCAAGACTAAAATGTCTCAGACAGAAGGATTCAGCACAGTACGACCTCCACTCTTCAACGGGGACGATTTTCCGTACTGGAAGAAGCGCATGGAGGTTTACCTCAAAACAGACTTCGACCAGTGGATGAGCGTTACGAGACCCTATAAAATTCCAGCGGACAGCTCCGGGAATATACTGGATCCTGAAGACTGGACAGCAGATTTGAAGAAAAAGGCGTCAACAGAAAATAAAGCGATCAACACTCTACAGTGCGGATTAACAAGAGAAGAACTGAACAGAGTCGGTCCACACAAAAACGCTAAAGAGCTGTGGGACAAATTGATCGAGCTGCACAAGGGAACGAGCTACGCCAAGGTAACAAAACGAGACCTGCTTTTAAATAAAATTCTTAATATAAAAATGCAGGAAGGTGAAACGGAGAATCAGCTCCACGCGAGGATCAAGGACATCCTCAACGGGCTTCATGTGATAGGCCACCAGATGGAAAATAGAGACTTAATAAGGTACGCATTAAATGCTTTTCCACGTAATAGTTTGTGGGCATCAATCGTAGATGCCTACAAAATTTTTAAAAATCTTTCTAAGTTAAAATTAGACGAGCTTTTCTGTGAATTAGAATTACATGAACAAGCTAATGCTGGAGCCGAGAAAGGTATAGCTTTATTTGCAGGTTCCTCCAAAGAAAAGAAGAGCAAGCCTGAATATGAAGAAGATTCCGACCAAGACTCCGAAGACGAAGAACACCTGGTGAACTTGGTAAGAAAAATGTTCACCAGGAGAAAAAGGAGCTTCAGCAAAAAGGACCTTCAAAAGATCAGTTCTCCCTCAGAACAAAAGAACGTGACTTGCTTCGGCTGCAATAAAAAGGGACACTACAAGAACGAATGCCCAAAACTGAAGTTCGACAAACCGAAGCCAACCAAAAAGAAGGCCCTCAAAGCAACGTGGGACGACTCCTCGGACGAATCGGAGGAAGAAGAGCAGAAACATCGAGCCACCTCACGCTGATGGCCCGCGAAGCTGAAACGTAAGACGAGTCGGAAGATGAAGACAGTCCGAACCCGAAACAAGCCACGAGTCCGTACTCGTTTCCGAAGGCCCAAATGAGGTATATTTTAATTTAAACAAAATTTTTTTTAGAATTATTTCCTGTTTAAATAGTAAATTAATTAAAATAGAAAATGAAAACAAATCACTTCTTGAGGAAAATCAAAACCTCAAGGAACAAATCAAAAATTCAAATCCAACTCAAGATCTAACACTTGAGGAGGAGAATTTATCATTAAAAATGATATTAACAATTTAAAAGAAATGCTAGAAAAATTTACAACAAGATCAAAAAATCTTGACTTAATTCTGAACAATCAAAAAGCATGTTATAATAAAACCGGACTCGGATACAAGTCGAACTCAAATAAAACTTTTAAGTCATTAATAACTCAATACAAATCAACTAATCAAGCTTGGGTTCCAAAAGCGTGTCTGACCACGCAAGTAGGACTTAATCAATATTATATACCTAAAGAAAAAGTATATTATATAAACTCGATTAAACCAAATAAACAACCAAAATACAAACCTAAATCAAAAAATTCAAAATTTAAAACTCAACAAAATATAAACTATTACCAAGTTAATTATAACTATAAAAGAAACAGACACAAACATAAAACGAAAATTTAAATTAAAGGTCAATAATTCAGGGGGAGGCTTCAGAATAGCTGGCACCTCCAAAATTAACTAACCCGGCAGGGTAATTAGGATTAGTTAAAAAGAGACCAAGTTTAACTTGAATCATGGTACTAGTGAAGTTTTTGGATGATAGTACGTTAGGGAAGCTTGGACATCGCATGTCTAGAAAGATATGGTTTCGATCTGGTGCATTTGGCCAAGTGGAACTGACCGAAGCTACCCTTAAATAAATCCTAACCAGTTAGACCAAGATTTAGTACTAAGCTCCGTGGATAGGACTATTCGGAAAACCTCGAAAGGTTGGTTACTACTAATGACGTCCATGTGACTCACCAAGCTTAGAAGTTTATCCGAAGATTGCCTATTTGTGGAGACCAAAGCTAAATCTGAATCTAACACAAGTTAAACCAAAACTCCATAATTAAAAATCCAATTTCATCTCACAAAATCATAGGATTCCCTAATTGATAATATAGATCGGGTGAGATGAATAAGGCTTAAATTTGTTTAATTAAAATTTTAATTTTAAACTTAAAAATTAATTTCAAAATTTTAATTTTAAACTTAAAAATAAATTTCAAAATTTTAATTTTAAACTTAAAAATTAATTTCAAAATTTTAATTTCAAACTTAAAAATTAATTTCAAAATTTTAATTTCAAACTTAAAAATTAATTTCAAAATTTTAATTTTAAACTTAAAAATTAATTTCAAAATTTTAATTTTAAACTTAAAAATTAATTTAAAAATTTCAATTTCAAACTTAAAAATTAATGTCAAAACTTTAATTTTAAACTTAAAATTAACTTAAATAATGCCTGCTTAAAAATAAAAAGACTAACTTTAAATCCTACTTACTGTAGGAAAACAAGTGGATTTTGGACAGTCGTTGCTCCAAACATATGACTGGAGATCACACCAAGTTCACTCAACTCACTTACAAAAGCTTAGGAACAGTTGCCTTTGGAAACAACGACAAACTCAAGGTAATTGGTATAGGTAATATTGAATTAAAAATAGACTTTATAATTACAAATGTTTTACTTGTTGAAAATTTTAAATATAATCTTCTGAGTATAAGTCAATTATGTGATACTAGGTATAAGGTTAAATTTCTATCCACAGAGTGTTTAATCAAACATCTAGATAATTCTACCATAAGCCTAAAAGGTTTTAGAAAAGACAACATCTATGCCATCAACTTAACCACTTCTTCCATTAAGTGTTATTTAACACAAAAAGAAGAAACATGGTTATGGCATAGAAGAATGTCTCACACCAACTTTAGAAATATAAGCAAATTAAATGGACTAGTGAGAGGCTTACAAAAATTATCTAACATAGATTCAACCATATGTAATGTTTGTCAACAAGGTAAACAAACTAAATCCACTCACAAACCAATAAATCAGCCACAAACCAACTCAATATTAGAACTTCTACACTTAGATCTTTTTGACTCCCATGGAGTCAAATCCATAAATGGAAACTTATACTGTTTAGTCATAATAGATGATTATTCTAGGTTTACTTGGGTAAAATTCTTAAAACATAAAGACGAAACTTTTGAAATCTTTACAAACTTTTGCAAACAGATTGAAAATGAAAAAGATCTTAAAATTAAAAGAATTAGGAGTGACAATGGGGGAGAATTTAAAAATCATAATTTTAACAAATTATGTCTTGAAAATGGCTACCATCACGAATTTTCATGTCCTAAAACCCCCCAACAAAATGGAATTGTAGAAAGAAAAAATAGAACCTTACTAGAAGCCTCTAGAACTATGTTAAATGAATATAACCTACCTAAATATTTCTGGGCAGAAGCTGTTAGCACAGCCTGCTATGTGCAAAATAGAACAACATTAAATAAAAGACATAATAAAACCTTCTTTGAAATATTTTATAACAAACAACCTAACATAAAATATTTTAAAGTATTTGGGTGTCCAGCCTTCATCCTAAATACTAGAGAACATTTAGGAAAATTCACCTCTAAAGTAGAAAATGGAATTGTTGTAGGATATTCTCTAAATAGTAGGGGTTACAGAATATATAATAAAATTACGCTAAAAATCGAGGAAACCACAAATGTAAAATTTGAAGAAACCCAAGGACAAACTTAACTTCAACCTACTGAAATTAATAATTCTGAAGAAACCAATAAATCCCTAGACTATGAAGAAGATGAACACACTCAAGAAAATGAACCCCCTAGAACTATAAGAGTAAATCCTAACCATCCAACTGATCAAATAATTGGTGACCCAGACCTAAGGGTTCAAACCAGATCATCTTTTAGGAACCTGAGTCAAATCTCCCTGATTTCAAAAATTGAACCCAAAACTGTAGCTGAATCCCTACTTGATCGAGATTGGATCATCGCTATGCAAGAAGAACTAGCTCAATTTGAGCGTAATGAAGTTTGGGATATAGTGCCACCACCTAAAGATAAGAAAGTAATAGAAACAAAATGGGTATTTAGAAACAAATTAAGTGAAACTGGGGAAATTACTAGGAATAAGGCTAGGCTAGGCTAGTTGCCAAAGGGTTCAGTCAAATTGAAGGACTTGACTACGATGAGACCTGTGCCCCAGTAGCCAGACTAGAATCCATTAGAATGTTACTAAGTTATGCAGCCCATAAGGGATTCAGACTATATCAAATGGATGTTAAGTCAGCCTTTCTCAATGGACTAATAAAAGAAGAAGTGTATGTAAGTCAACCTCCTGGGTTTGAAAATATAGAACACCCTGATTATATCTTTAAGTTGAAGAAAGCATTATATGGACTTAAACAAGCACCCAGGGCATGGTATGAAAGGCTAACATCTTACTTAACATCCAAAGGATTCAACCAAGGTCAAATTGATCCAACCTTGTTTGTTAAATTACTAAATAACGACATATTTATAGCACAAATATATGTAGATGATATAATATTTGGTTCAACTAACTCAGACTTTTTAGAAGAATTTATTAATCTAATGGAACAAGAATTTGAAATGAGCTTAGTAGGAAAATTGACCTATTTCCTAGGATTACAAATCAAACAAACAAATGAAGGAAATTACATTTATCAACACAAATACACTAAAGAATTACTTAAAAAATTCAGAATGGAAAATACAAAAGAAATAAAAACACCCATGGCAGTAAACACAATCTTAGACAATGACCCAAATGGAAAACTAGTAGATCTAAAGTACTATAGAAGTGCAATAGACAGTCTACTCTACCTAACTGCAAGCCGACCTGATATCTAAATTCTTTTCGATCCAAAAAGTAGCTCCTTTACAAAAGATAAATTACTAAGTTTAACTCCCCCAGATTAACTTGACATGACTCCTTACTTTGTCTGTAGTCTGTATTTTTAATTACTTTAAACATGCTTATTTTTGATGAATGCCAAAGGGGGAGGGTTAGGTGGGTTAAGTTAGCCAAATCAATTGAAAATACAAACTAACTTAAAAACCTCCACATAATGATGTTATCTGTTTTTTCTTGCAAATGTCTTCACTAACTTAACCAGGTTGTCATTCCATCAAAAAGGGGGAGATTGTTGGTGCGGTTAGCACTAACGATTTAACCCAGGTTTTGATGAATGACAAATAGGTTAAGTTAGGTTTATTTTTGATCTAACACTCTGATCGAGTGTACAGGATAAGTCCAGACAGGTCGACGGGCTGACCGGATGTCTGGCACGAAGCCTAGCTAGGTCGACGGGCTGACCAGATAGCTGGCACGAAGTCCAAGCGGGTCGACGGGCTGACCGGACGCTTAGGCACGAAGCCCAGCTAGGTCGACGGGCTGATCGGATAGCTGGCACGAAGTCCAGACGGGTCGACGGGCTGACCGGATGTCTGGCAGGTAAGTGAGGTAAGTCACTGGAGGGGAGTGACTGCGAGGACGCGTTCCCAGGAAGGGAACATTTGGCGTCGATCTGGCTTAGATCCATTTCGGACATTTAAGTCGAGATCGTGACTAGATTCCGGTCTCGGAAAGACGGAATCTAAGTCATACTCTTTTCTTGTTAAATCATATTACTTTAGTTGTGCTAACAATCTGTTTTGTAGAATATATATTTGCCTCGGACTAACTCTGTTTTGTAGGAAAGGAAGTTCCTGGAAATAGGAGGTCCGGGCGCCCGGAAGGGATCCGGGCACCCGGAGGTGAATTTTATCCAGGCCGAGTCGTCGCCACGTGGAGTTCGCTGATTAGACCTGACACGTCGCACCAGGGCGCCCGGAAGGGATCCAGGCGCCCGGAGCAGCATATAAAAGAAGCCCCAGGGGTGGAGCTTCAACAACAACTGAGAACTCTTCGACTGCTTGCTCTGCTGCTCTACGCTCCTGCGACGCTAACAAAGCTCCGACAAAGTGCTCCTTCTTCTTTGGTTAACTTTCTTGTCGGTATCACTTTATTTCCATTAGCATTTCTGTACCTTAATTTGTAATAGTATTTCGAATTGCTAGTGAATTGCCCAACGAAAGTACTCAAGGAGTACGGGCCTTCGAGTAGGAGTCGTCACAGGCTCCGAACGAAGTAAAAAAACACCTTGTTCAGTTTACCTAAGTCTTTTATTATTCCGCTGCGTTTAACTCTTATTAACGCGATTTTTTCGAATCGATATTCCCCCCCCCCCCCCTCTATCGACATTTCACGATCCAACACAATTCCTTCTCATCAAATAAACATCAATTAAATTTGGATTTAAATGCCTCATTGAATCAATAGATCAATTATTATCTTTTCAATTCAAAATCACAATAACATTAAACTCAAGATCTCATTACACTTCTAGAGACCGAAATAGCATCTAAGTCACAGACACAATCAACTTCACAATTAATTCAATCACCAAATCTCCAATTCTTTCCCTCAATCAACAAAGTGATACATAGGTAAACAATGAAGAACATCAAGTGATACATTTGACATCTAAATTAATTCACAGGCACTAAGATCAAGAACCAAATCAACACTGATAAAGTAAAACCAAACTAGTTGTAACACCCCAAATTTCATGATTTGGAGTCCTAAAAGATCTTATTAAAATCTAGAAATGCTATAGAAAAATTCTAGAGATTTTTATAAATTTTTAGAGTATTTTTATGTAATTTTTGGAGTTCGTTTGGTATTTTTACCACGAGGAATAAGTGTTAAAAAAAAAAAAAGTGTTGAAGCCGGGTTTTGAACCCAAGACCTCGGACTCAAACCAAAGTCTTAACGAACTCAGCCCAACCATCTGGTCTACGGATGTTTTGTTAATCATATATGGAGCGATTTATATTTAACTAGTAGTTAGGAACAGTAAAATAAATTGGAATAAAAGTGCGCGGCTGAGGATTCGAAGCCGAGATCTCTGCCTTGGTTAAAACCAGGCTGACCAAGTGTGCTAGCGATCGTTTGTTATTAAAGAAGGAGAAAAATTCTATTTAAGATATAGTTGGAAACGAAAATAACCTTAAGTATAAGATTTAAATCTTTTTCCTAAAACCTAAAATTTCCTCTCTCGAAGCCTTCCTCTCTGCTTCACGCGTGCGCGGTGCCGATTCCTTCTCGGGCGAAAACGAAGCTAGGGCTTCGTCTCCGGTGGCCGGCGAGCACTTCTCTCCGTCGGTTCTTCACAGATTCGAGGTCTCCTCGTTGAAGAGAGCTCGTGGCCACGAGGAAGGGTTGAAATTTGAAGTTTCTCCGCGAACCCTAGAGGTTTTCTCCTTCGGTTTGAATTCAAGAATCAAGTGAGTCGCTACTCACCTGCAGTAGGATAGTTTCAGATTTCTATTTCGTTTGTTTTCGAATTTTTCTGTGATATTGGTTTAGGGTTTGCCGCCGTGACCTTCAAGAAAGAATAGGATGGGTAAAATTCAAGCATGTGGGTTTAATATCTCAAGCTTTATAGTTTGAATTCAGATTTTGTTATACTAGGCAATGAGAAATCTTTTGTTTTGGTTCTTTGCCGTGGACTGAGCAGTAGCAACCTTCAATTCTTTTTGTTGCCTTGGCACATAGGATAGAGAACAATTGATGTCTTAGTTTTCAGTAGTTGAAAGCATTGTGGCATGTTTTAAAGGTTTCCGTTACTCTATATAAACATAAGCTGGGAATAAGTTTCCATAGGTTGTTTCATTTTCTTGAAACATTTCAGATCCTTGTTCTTTTCACCATGCTTCCTACGAAGGAATACCCTGCTCTATTCGTGGGGAATTTTATAGTTTAAAGATCTGTTGCTCAATGAGGAATTTTGAGTTTTGGGTTTCTTTTGTTTAATTCTGCTGTAATTAGTTTAAAGGGTTATGTTGCTTGATAAAAGTATAGTTATGAACAAGCTACAGGAATATTTAGTTTTGGCAGATTTCTAGTTTCTTTTATGTTATTAGATGTACATGAGTAGCCTTCCTTTTAAAACAATCAGTTTCTAGTTTCTTTAGAGTTTAATATGCAGAATTGTGTTAGCTTAACATGCAGTATTTTAGTGTGCAGATTTTATTAAGTATTAGTGTGTAAAATTCATTTACCCTTAGCTGAACACGTGCAGATTTTTATAAGCATAACATGCAGATTTTTTATAAGCATAACATGCAGATTTTTATAAGCATAGCATGCAGATTTTTATAAGTATAGTATATAGATTTTTAGTACGTAGGGTGTGTTCTAGTGCACACCAAGTGCTTGATAAAATGCTTAGCTCAATATAATGCTACAGTAGGCATTTTAATAGCTCAGTAAATGCAGTAGAAGCATTTAAAATAACTTATTTAGTCTTGCTTCAGCTTATAAGGGACTACGGTCCAATGGGTGGGCTCCCACAGTCGCCTCTAGGTTCAGATAACCTAGTTAAAGCAAGGTAAGAAAATTAGATATGAAATCAGTATTTTATTTTCAGCGGTGGCACTGTACTGGATTAGATATCCATTGGGTTGGGCTCCCACAGTCGTCCATAGGTTTAGATAACCTAGTAAACCCTACTAGACTCGGAACTTGCAATCCTGGGTTTAGTTAGGGATGCGCGCACAGCAAGTACAGTTGTCGGGCCCATCAGCAGCATGATTATTATTTTAATCTATTATGTAAATAGTTTTCAAAACTTCACAAATTAGTTATGTGAATACAAGTTAGACTCAGTTTAGCATTAATTAGTTTAGCTTAGGTATCAATTCAGTTTTTTATTGATACACATGATAGTTCTATGATTAGCTATACATGTTTAGTATTTCAGTTAGTATGATTCCTTTATTGGTTTATGAGCATGATTAGCTATACATGTTTAGTATTTCAGTTAGTATGATTCCTTTATTGGTTTATGAGCATGATTAGCTATACATGTTTAGTATTTCAGTTAGTATGATTCCTTTATTGGTTTATGAGCATGATTAGCTATACATGTTTAGTATTTCAGTTAGTATGATTCCTTTATTGGTTTATGAACATGATTAGCTATACATGTTTAGTATTTCAGTTAGTTAGATTCCTTTGCTATTTATGAGCATGAGTAGCTATACATGTTAGTTTTTCAGTTAGTTGATTTCTTTGCTATTTATGAGCATGAGTAGCTATACATGTTAGCTTTTCAGTTAGTTGATTTCTTTGCTATTTATGAGCATGAGTAGCTTTACATGTTAGCATTCAGTTTTAGCATGTTTTTATTTATATACATGCATATCGAGTGTTTGTGAGTAGGATAGCGCTCACTAAGCTTTTAGCTTATAGATACTATTTTCCTCCTATTGCAGATAAAGGAAAAACTAAAGTATAAGGAAGAAGGCGACAAGGAGATGCTGTGACGGTGTGTGATGTGTGGACTATGGAGATCCTTGAGACTTAGCTAAAGAACTCACTTAGTTTAAGAATTTGTTTAGCTTAATTTCTTATTAAGTTGATAAGAAAATTTTGTAGTAGGAAGTTATGTTTCCGCTTTTCATTACTTGCATGATTTGATTTATTAAACTGCGTGGTTGTGAAAATATATGTTCCAGCCGCCTGTGGCTGAGTATACTCTGTATGTATTTACGGATATGGTCACCGGTACAGGGGAGACTCTGTCGAAATTTTTCGGTAGGGTTTCCATGTGATTGTTTTATCATACCGGTTAAGTAGAGTTAGTAGTCAAGTAACGGTCATCCTTAGAGTGTAGTAGTAGTAAGAAGGGTGGTTGTTACACTAGTATCTAAACAATCAAGGCAAAACACTAGCTAAACACTTGTTAGTAACTAAACATTAGCTGGGTTAAACTGAAATAAGGAACTCAAAATAGGAAATAGATTGCAGAGCTAAGTTAGTAGTTGAATATGGGTTTTGATTGTAGGAATTAAACAAAATCAGAATTGCAACAAAAGATCATAATTGAAATTGCAGGAAAGACAATTCAAACAAAACTAAATTGCAAAGAAAATAATCAGATCATTAGATCTCAGCAGGTTCAAGAACTAATCAAAAGAGCAGATAAAGACAATTAAACCCTAACATTCCTCAACCCAAATCCTTGTCGCAAACCTTCTTCACCCTGCTGTCACAACATAACCACCGCAGAGAACGCCCATCTGGTAATCAGCTTTGAATCTTGAGCTATCAACTAATCCACCGGATGATCACAGGCTCAGAGAACGCCTATACAGCTCACACCCGAATGGAATCCACATCACACGAAGAAACAAAGCTGGAATCTGAAGATTTGCAAACTCCAATCGATTGATCAGATCGATCCCAGAGTTGCTGATGGAATGGAGATCGCGAGTGTGATCGGAGCCTCAGAGAACGCCCATCCAGCTCCGGTGATGATGGAAATCGTGGATCGGAGAACGCCCCTTCATCCGGATTACAAAATGTTAGAGACACAACTGCGCGGACTGGGGAACGCCCGCTTCCGCTTCTGTGCCCTCAGATGATGATCGCCGGAGCTCAGGAATCGCCGCTGGTGAAGAATTCTAGTGCTCAGATCTGGAATGAAGAACGGGAACTACGACACCGCTAGGAAGAAGAAGGAGGAACAATGATTTTGTCGCGGAAATGCCGAGCCCCCTGGAAAACACTGTAGCTTCTGCGTTTTAAATCATCTTCAATCTGATCGGACGGCTAAGACTAATTTAGGCTTGATCAATGGCTGGATCAACTCAGATCTGGATCAAAACCCTTGGATCTTCATTTATGGTTGTGATGTGCTTCCTCGTAGCTTGGATGGACCAGATTCTTGACAGATGGCTCAGATCTCTCTGATCTTCAATGGACGATCCAAAACACTCCAAGGCTTGATCGACTTGATTAGCCCTTGATTTGAGCCCAAATGTGATCTGATTTGATAGGGTCCATGACCCTTTTGATGCCTACAAAATATGAATCAAATATTAGCATCAAATACCATGAAAATAGGCTAATTTACAATTAAGTTCAAGATCACATGCAATTATGAAATATGGTGTAAATGTGAAATTAAACTATGAATAGACCAATAAAAATATGCATTATGAATCAATATAATATAGAAAAATCATGGTTATCAAATCCCCCACACTTAGTCTTGGACGTCCCGTTCAAGTCAAGAAAACTAAAAATCATCTCCACCATAATTCCCTTGCAATACCTAGAAGATAGTAAAAGGTAATTAACTAAGGTCATTTTAAAGATCACAAACAATCATGAATACAATCCAAACAATAATTAGTAGGTATGGTGGTTTCAATCCAATTGAAAAATTAAGCAAGTTACAATCTCACAAGATATTCACCTATTCTAGCCCTCACACTAAAAAATGCATATTAGTGGAGCTCACTCAATGTCACTCACAACATTTCACTACCATAAGCTTGCTTATTTTCTAATTCTCCACCACTATAAACATAGCATACATGAATCAAAAGGATTTCATCAGCAAGAATTGAAATGAAAGCAAGAAGAGCAATTGAAATGAATGTAGTAGCAAAAGAAAAGGAATTAATGAAGAAAATGAGAGACTGAGAGTATTGGAGGAATATACTTGATGAGTTGACCATTTAGATGTGAAAAGAGATGAATACCATTTGTCGTTACCAATTCAAAGTATCAAGCTAACCTCCCCTTCAATTTGATGGCTAACAAAGATTCTTGATACTCTATCTCCACTATTTGATACTCTTTTGATGTGTCATTTTCCAATTTTTTTTCTTTCACTGTTTTTTCCACTTCATTCCATCACTTGAAAGCTCAAATAATCTTAATTCACCTCATGGAGAAGATTCCCTCCCCCACTCTTGAAATCTTGGCCGTCTCGGACAATGAAAACACAACATCATGCTTCCCAATTCTTAACACACTTAAACCACTGTTTACATTCTTAATTCTGTAGATTCAGTCCCTTTTCTCCCTGTGTTTCTGTGGTGCTTTGCATCTACAAACTCCTCACAATTGCAACAGAAAAGTTCAATATTTCAGAAGTTAAGCAGCATAAAGAGATGAACTATTTGATGTATGTGTTTAATAAGGCTTCACTAACAGGGTAAGCATACATAATGTAAGTTTCCAGCATTCAGTTTTTTCAATTATGCTTTGTGTGGTGTATTGCAGGTACAAGTTTCTCACCAAGTCAGTAGAAAAATTCAAAATTGCAGAAGTTAAGCAGCATAGAATGACTAATACTCAGATTCAATGAAACTAGATATTGAAATCTGTAGCTCATTTTCAGAACCAGGAAAATACAAACTTCTTCCAGCAGCATTCAATTCCAGAAATCAGAAACTATAATTCTTGAATCGAGCTTAAGCTTGAGAAATTCCAAGTAAAAGAAGTTCAGCTAGTCACTAATCAAATTCTGCACAACTTTTAGCATGTAACAAGATCCTTAGATAATTCTTCCTTTCATGCAATCTGGTTTCCTTACACTAAAGTAATCATTTTATAAAGTTGTCAACCTGTGTATCACATTTGAATTTGTAAATCAAATAAAATCTTACACCAACTGCAACGTATACATTTATAAACTGAAAACCATTAGATTTCCCTTTCTTCATTCTATCTGTTCCCAATTCCAGCAGCCCCTGATTTCATTGTCTAATACATGCTAGCCTTCCAGAAACTATGAAGATTAAAACTTGGTAAAGAAGTCAAGTCCTGCTTCAGCAATTCAGTGGTTACTTCCAGTTTCCTCAAAGTTTGCATCTTCAGAAATTAAAGGCATAGAACCAGAACCTGAAATTAAGTTGCTGGATTTATTATTGTTATTGGACATACATGGTTTGTCAGCTTCTCCAAGTTCTAAATTTCTTCTTCTTACTACTAACAATTGTCTTTTGTTCCTTGAATACCTCAGAGGTTTGCAATCTCCTTGTATCACTTATGAACCAAAGCAAAGTTCTGGAGCATAAACAACTCCTTAATTTCTTGACAGTTTAACAGCACAGCACAAGCACAAATCTGAATTCTTCATTTCAAAGTTTCAACTTCACAGAATTTCAGTATTAATCTAACATTCCTGAATTTGATGTTCATCTAAGAATTTGCTAGACATTGATTCCAATTTTTGCAACTCATAGAGCAAATTCAGAAATCAGCCTTGACCAGAAATAAAATTGCATTATGAATTCTGCATTTGATTCCTGATTTTCAATTGCATTACAAATCAAAAACTTGCTTGAACTCTTGCTGATCAAGAAACATTGTAACAACTTGATACAATTAAGAAATAAGAGTTTATTTCTGCATTTTCTGTATAAATTCAGATTTAAATCTCTGATTTCATGGACCCAATTCAGCCCTACAATAACATTGTTCAAAGATGTTTTTTTTAGCATTGGTACATAAACACCATTCAATACGTTCAATGGCACAATCAGGTACACAAACACATTCCTTTGGTATGCCTCTCTTCATTCCTGCAACTGCATTTCACTGGTTAAAATATGCACTACAAGAAAATTGGGATTCTACAACACTTAAACGACAACGCTTTTTATAAAAAGCGTTGTCTTTTTTTTTTTAACAACGCTTTTAGTGAAAAGCATTGTCTATTTCATTATTTTCTTATTAATAGACAACGCTTTTCTAAAAAACGTTGTCTATTAGTGATTTTTAAGGGTCAAAGACAACGCTTCGTTAAAAGCGTTGTCTATTAGCATTTTTTTAGTGTCTACGACAACGTTTTTTAAAAAGTGTTGTCTATTGTTAAGTTCTCATCTAAATCTTGATTAATACAAACCGTTGGATCTAAGTAAGGAGTAGAAAACCCTAACTCTTCTCCCAACTCCTATCTTACAATCGTTTTTTATCCCGAACCCTTCTCCCAACTCCTCATCTCATGCGGCCATCCAACTCCTCTCCGCAAACCCCTCTCCGGCAAACCTCTATCTGACGAACCCCTCTCCGCGAATCACTTCTCCGAACTCCTCTCCGTCGAGACCGCGGGATTAATCTCTTCGCCTCCGTCATCCGGACGGAAGAAGAACCCGGAACGAAGGCAACTTCAGCGAACAAATGGGTGGGATGCACGATTGGTGGAAACGGATGGGACACGTGAACTTACTCAGTTTACTTAAGGTACGCCAACGGGTCAATCGTATCTGCGGTCTCGATCTCCCTCGTCGCACCTGCGCTCATGGCGGTCGGCGAGGCGGAGCAAGGACTAGCCTACTGGCTACGGTGGAAAGTGGCTCTATGCCTCGTGGTTCTGGCTATCCCTGCCGCCGTGTCGGTGTCCGTGTTCTCGTCGGGCAGGGCAGACCCCCTCAGATCCTCCGATCTCTGGCTCTTGTGCTGGAAGAAGGCCAGCCGCTTTTGGCTTCTAGGATTTCGAGTTGTTTCTCTATCGATCTTCTACTTTTTGTTGTGGCAGGTGCTTCTCCTTGACGGCGTCTTCGCCTTCTATTTCTATACTCAGTAAGCCCTTTTTAGTTGAATTGTTTGCATCGTGTGGTCGAATGTTTGCTCAAAAATCCTATTTTTTCTTGTTTCTTTTTTGCTTCGATCGAACATAAAATGTTTTATTAGGATTTCGGGGAAATTTCTTCAAGAATAAAATTCGATTCTATGGTTGCTGCGGATGTGCTCATAGGTTCCCTCTTTCTGATTCTGGTTTAGGTGTCTGGTCATGAGCTGATTGAGTGCGTCGAAATATATGTAGTATTTCGTTAAGTTTCTCCTTGTATGAATTGCTTCCCATTACGACAATGTATCTAACTAGTTCAAGCTAGAACATCAACTGTGGAAAGAGGTTTCTAAATTTATCATTTCAGTTAGTAACTAAATGGTTCTTGTGAAAGAAATTCATGACAACTCTATATTTTTGTTGTTAGCTTCCAAGCCAGCTACTGACTATTTAAATTTGGTGCCTGCAGGTGGACATTTTTGTTAGTGATCATCTATTTCCTGGTATGTTCCGGCTCCTTTTTTTTTGTACTTTTGTTTTATTTCCTAACTTCTTTTCCCATCTATCTGTGATTATATTCTATATGCAATATTTGCTAACTCAGTATAGTTGGATGCATTTTGCTCATATCATTAATATTTCTTATGGGGTTTTTGAACATGGATAAGGTTGGACATATGCTTTGTTTTGTTATATGACTTGCTTATGTATGTGCAATTTTACATGCTTACAGATTGCTAGTGTGATATCTGCTTATGGTTGTTGGATGTATGGAAAGTGTGCCACTGAAAATGACGAGGCAAATGCATTCCTTAAAGAAGATGTTGTAGTAGATATACCTGTAACTTTGAATGCAACAAATAGAAACAAAAATGCTAGCAAATCACGTAGCAACTATGAGCATGGTTATTGTCAACAAAAAGCTGGATTTTGGGGTTACCTTATGCTAGCAAATCACGTAGTAACTTGTTCCTGCAGTGTGAATTGTTAGAAAAGAGATCCATCTATAAATTCATGATTCAAGTTATAATCTTTATTAAGAAGTCATCTAGGAAGTTCTTTAAGAACATGCTACATTAGGTTTTGATCATGCTCATCCACTGGAATTGAAAAGAGATACAAGTCTGGCAGTGGAAAACATCACTATGGCAACCAGTCCTAGTTTCACAGTAGCCTAGTTTTGTGAACAACACCACACAAACATCTTTAGGTCTTTCCCTTATCTCACCTTCCAACAATTTTGAATCTTGTATCTGTTGTTTCCATTTCCAAATTGTACAATATTCTTATCTTGTATCTGTTGCCAGGACAGTAATCTGATTTCTGAAACTGCACATCTGAACTGCAGTGCAAAAATTGAGAAACCTACTATTCTCCATACTAATCTGTAATGACTCCACCATTGTCCTTGTTTTCTCAGCCTTATTAAACATGTATGCATTAGATAGTCCCTCTCCTTCATGCTGCCCAACCATTAATGGCTTGATACTATGCTGCTGCAAATGAGAGTTTATAGGCTTCCATTTTCCAGCACTTGTTGCATCTGTGTTATGGCTTGTAGGTACTGATTTGTTGAACCACTCGAGATACACATCAAGTTTAGAAGATCTTAAAAGTGCAGATGTCATAATTGAAGCCATTGTGGAATCTGAAGTAAAAAAAAAAAAGTAGTTATTTTCAGAACTTGATAGGATTTCAAAAGTTTATGCAATTTTAGCATCTAATACTAGTTCTCCAATGATTGTTCATCTAATATTGGTTGTGAGTATTCATTCATTCGTCTCCAATGATTGTTTTGTTTCTTTTAAGAGCCATCAGTAATTCTCATATATGGACTTGAAATATATTATTGTTACTTTTGTAGATGGATATAGGACAGTCGAGATCAGTACACTAAGGAGCGTCTGGATTCAGTAATTGATCAGTACACTAAGCGTCTGGATTCAGTAACTACTGTACTGTTTTGAGTAAACAGATTGTTGGCTACTTCTTCAGTATTCAGTATTCAGTAGCTACTTCTTAGAAGTAAGCAGATTGTAGTTGTTCAAAACAGATTTTTTGTGCTCTTTTGTTTTATATGTGAATATCACTATATACTTTGAAACAAAATTAGTGTTAATTTTGATATTTACTAGCTTCTCATGTAATTAAATACTAATTTACTTCAACGTCAGATTTCTATTATTTTGATGAGTTTGAAATCATTAACTGAGTTGATTATATGTAAAATTCGAATCTAGACATGGTAAAATAAAAATAATAAGAAAAATAATAGTTTCGTAAATATAAAAATAATGATTTTTAAATAATTTTTTTTTCTTTAAAACGACAACGCTTTTAAAGTGTTGCAAAAAGTGTTGTCTTTGTAAAAAAAACAACAACGCTTTTAAAGCGTTGTAATAGTGTTGTCTTTGTAAAATATGACTACGCTTTTAAAGCATTGCAAAAGCGTTGTCTTTTCTACCAAAAACAACGCTTTAAAAGCGTTGCAAAACGTTGCCTTTGCATAAAACGACAACGCTTTTAAAGCGTTGCAAAAGCGTTGTCTTTGGTACAAACGACAACGCTTTAAAAGCGTTGTCGTTGAGCAGACTTTTAACAACAGTGCCTTTAACAACGCTTTTTCAAGCACAAAGACAACGCTTTAAAAGCGTTGTCTATTAGCTTTTTTCTTGTAGTGATGGAATGAAATATCAGATTTCATAACAGGAATCCAACAATTGGACCTTTTCAGAATATAATTATCATTGAACTTTTGTTGTTCCTACTCACTCAAACTAAATACAGAATTGATGTTGCATCAATTTTTTTTTAAATTCTGATTCCAGATCACAGTATCAAACCTTGGAATTCAAAGTAATCTTGGCTTGAAAATTGAAAATTTAAGCTTATCCATGCATCTCATTTAGAATTCTATAATTCTTACACTAAAAACAAGTTCAAATCAAACTGTACACCAACAGCAGCCCTCAAAACATCTATGATTTTTGGTCTTCTCCTTTATCAGAAATCTGCAGCAATCAAAAACATCATAGAGGTTTGGTACTAAATATGAACTTGTTGATGCTCAGGTTTCATTTCTGCAGATGTTGCAGAAATTTCAAGTTGGATTCTCAACTTCCAAATGCTAATAAAACTCCACAATTATTAAATCTCCATCTCTCCATTCCTGACAGGAAGTAGTATTTGTCACAAAAGTACGTGCCTTTGTATCAACTTTGCATTGTTTAACCACCAAAAATCTCAATACTCCTTCATCTTGCTACTTAAGAACCTTGTCAATGCATACTCGAAAGCTTTCAGATTTCAACAACTCTAGCTAGTTATAATTCATTTCCTTATTTGGCACAGCAATGCCACATTTCTGCAAAATCTGCACTTCCAGGCTGCTCTTTGTGATTTCCTGTTCTTTCAGCATCATTCCCTTCCGATTTTCATTGCTCCATTTCAAATCTGAAATTCCATTTCTTGAATTAAGTATCACTTCAAAATCCAAAAACCTTCACTGTCATAACAGCTTGAATTTCCAGCTTGTCTCAGCTCATACATCAATCAGAAAATTACTGCAATTCAGAATTCCATGCTAATAGAATTCTTTCCAGCAAGTTTATAAAGAATGCTATCATGGTGTAAACAACAATCACTACTAGAATTTCAAAAAGCTTCAATTACTTCTCAAAAACATCAAGGGCTGATAATGAAAAAGCTCAGACTATCCAAAAAGTTGCACACACTTGATACAAATGTAAACTATGCTGTACTCAAATGCTGAATTCTGTTTTCAGTATTTTAAAGTTCCCATTGCTTCACTTTTTCTTCAACTTTTCATAGTAACAATGCTATACTCAATTGCTTCGTTGATGAAATAATTACCACCAATTGAATTCCCCATTAAAATCCATTATAGTCAGATTTCAACATCTGCAAGTGTATCTAAATTCTGCTGTCCAAATATAGTTTCTGAAAATATCAACATATTTTCTCTGTAAATTCACAGCAATTCCAACTTGCTCTTCAAATGTAAAACTCAGAATGCATTCTGAATTTGGTATAAAACTGATACAAATAAATTATGACAATATTTTCAGCATTTTCTTTTCTAGCACAGTAGCATCCCAACTCGAAAAATCTTAAGCATTTAGCTCCATTACATCTTCCCAAAACTTCATCTTTAGCTTGAATTTGAATCCCGTCCATTAACAAATGAATCCAAGCATTTAAAAGCTCTATACATCTCCCCCACACTTAAAACTTTGTCATCTTGCATAATCTAACTCATCAAGAATTCAACCAACACTCTCAATAGAAACATGGCAAGCAAAGATGATCAAAGGTTTAAATGCTAGAGGAAAATGTTTAAGAAAATTGTGAATAAAGGAATTGGAATTTATATGGGATCAAGAATTAAAACAATCCTTAATTTCCATGCACACATATGCTATTGTGACTTTGAAAAGAAATTAAGCAAGTTCTAGAGTTCAATTGCTATGAGTGCATGTCACACATGAGAAAATAATAGAGTGTAGGCTAAAAGTGGTCCTCTCTAGGTATTTTCATGCAAACAAGCCCAATTGATCAAATTGGAATCCACCACCATTTTAACCAATATCATGTAAGTAGAATATCCAATCATGTCCAATGACCTAAAATTGATGATCAAATTTAAGAAACTTTTACCATCTTAAAAGCATTACTTAGAAAATTTCCATGGAGACTTTTATTCAAAATGAAAATGCTATGTACTAACAAAATGCAAAGTATGAAGCTAAGAAACGTATAAAGAATTTATTAACAAAGCATGAATTAAAATGCAAAAGAAACCAAATTGAAACCAACTCCCCTTTCATTTCCCGGTGGTTGAAGAAGATTTAGAAGGAGAATCCATGCCGGAAGTGGAGTATCCTTGGTTGCAGTCAACTTCTTTTTATTTACCATTTTTCCATTGCAAATCTAGGGATGACAATTTTCCCCGCGGGGAAAACCCGAAATGGGGATGGGGATTCCCGATTTTTCGGGGATGGGGCGGGTTTGGGGCGGGTATGGGAATACTATCCCCATCCCCGAACCCGCCCCGAATATTATTATTATTAATATTAATAAATAATAATATGATTTTTTAAAAAAATATTAATAATAGAGTTAATATTAATATTAAAATTTTTGAAAATATTATTAATAATAATATTATTGATATTGATATTAATATTAATATTATCATTAATAATTATTATTAAATAATAATAATAATAATATAAATTAATTTAGAAATGGGGTGGGGATGGGGAATCCCCGAACCCCGTGGGTTCGGGTTCGGGGATTCCCCGAACCCGAAAAAATGAAAACGGGGCGGGGATGGGAATGACAAACCCGGCCCCGCCCCGCCCCGTTGCCATCCCTATGCAAATCCTTTCTGGAGGTTTGAGTCGGTTCAGTTCAAGCATCCACTCCGGAAGCTTGTATTCTCCTACAACATCATTAAAAGACAAGACCTCCCATACACATGTGGGATAAAAAGAAAATAGGAGAATATTAGTGTGGATAGAAAATATGTCAAGAAATGAATCACAACTAATAAAATCAACAAATGGTACCTCTATCAAATTTTCTGAAAAATCACAAGAAAGACTCACCTTGTCATTTTGAAAGGTACCTGGAGTAGTGATTATTACCTCCTTTTCATCGAGTAATGGTTCAAGCTCTTGTTCACATGATAGTTCAGGTGGATGTACAACTTCATGTAATGATTCTTGGGTGCTTGGCTCCATAGCATAAGTCCCTACACTTACATCTTTAATTCTTGGTAATTCTTGAGGTAATGCTTCCAGTAAGCAATCCCCTACACTTAAATCATCTTCAAAGAAATGTTCAGAACCTGAATCACTAACAACATCTTCAGCAACAATATCAGTAGGATCAGAAATTTACATAATTACATAATCATCACAAAAAATACTAGAAAAATCATGTGAAGTAATGGGAGTAGGGTCAGGCCTGACAAAATCACTACTTTCCATCTCTCCACTGGAGTTTTGTGCTTGCAGCTGATTGATGGATGATGCAATTTGGTCCAACTATAACTGTAGGTTCTGTATCCTTGAGAATTGTTGCTCTTGATGTTCACTCATTTGTTACATAATCTCCTTGAGTTTCCATGTTGATTCATCCATCTGAGGATCGTTTTGTTGAAAAGAATTTGGCATAGAATATGTTGAAACTTCTTGAAACCCATACGAACTCTGGTAAACTGGATATGGCTCAATAAATGGTCCTTGTGCACTTTCATACCCGAAACATGAATTATCCACCCAATTAGCATTAAAATCATTTGAAAATGACTCATACCCATTTTGCTGATCCATGTTTGGGTAAAATAGATACTCAGGTTGAAAACACTGATAACTCTCCATTCCACCTCCAAAATTATGAAAATATGGATCCATGCTAAAGAAATCTCCTGTTCTTCACTACAACACTAAAAATCAAGATTAGAAGACTCAAGAGCATAAAGTTTCATACACATGAAAACATGAACAGTAAAAGCACTTAATAATTCAAGAATAAACCAAAATGAAAATACAAAAAGATTAGGCAATCAAATCTATCAAGAAAGATGCTAACAAAATAAAACCAATCAATGATCAATCTAAAATAAACACACATTGCTAGTTACTTCCCCGGCAACGACGCCAAAATTTGGTGTCGGCCTTTTAGCATGTCACAAGGCGCTCCAAATTAATTAAAATTGAAACTCATTAAAATTAAAACAATGTGTTGTAGTAACGAGTCCCAAGTCGTATTTTTCTCCAAGGATAACTAGTAAGTGTGTTAATTCTAGAATTGTTTCAAATTGAGTTATCACATCCACAAGGTTAAACTAGCACTTCCATTTAACTTGCAATCCAAATTAAGTTCTTCTAACACGATCAAGAACAGATTCAAGTAAGGTTGATCTCCTCTAGACATTATTACCTTCATTTCCTTCTCATCAAATAAACATCAATTAAATTTGGATTTAAATGCCTCATTGAATCAATAGATCAATTATTATCTTTTCAATTCAAAATCACAGTAACATTAAACTCAAGATCTCACTACACTTCTAGAGACCGAAATAGCATCTAAGTCACAGACATAATCAACTTCACAATTAATTCAATCACCAAATCTCCAATTCTTTCCCTCAATCAACAAAGTGATACATAGGTAAACAATGAAGAACATCAAGTGATACATTTGACATCTAAATTAATTCATAGGCACTAAGATCAAGAACCAAATCAACACTGATAAAGTAAAACCAAACTAGTATCTAAATAATCAAGGCAAAACACTAGCTAAACACTTGTTAGTAACTAAACATTAGCTGGGTTAAACTGAAATAAGGAACTCAAAATAGGAAATAGATTGCAGAGCTAAGTTAGTAGTTGAATATGGGTTTTGATTGCAGGAATTAAACAAAATCAGAATTGCAACAAAAGATCAGAATTGAAATTGCAGGAAAGACAATTCAAACAAAGCTAAATTGCAAAGAAAAGAATCAGATCATTAGATCTGAGCAGGTTCAAGAACTAATCAAAAGAGCAGATAAAGACAATTAATCCCTAACATTCCTCAACCCAAATCCTTGTTGCAAACCTTCTTCACCCTGCTGTCACTACAGAACCATCGCAGAGAACGCCCATCTGGTAATCGGCTTTGAATCTTGAGCTATCAACTAATCCACCAGATGATCACAGCCTCAGAGAACGCCCATACAGCTCACACCCGAATGGAATCCACATCGCACGAAGAAACAAAGCTAGAATATGAAGATTTGCAAACTCCAATTGATTAATCAGATCGATCCCGGAGTTACTGATGGAATGGAGATCGCGAGTGTGATCGGAGCCTCAGAGAACGCCCATCCAGCTCCGGTGATGATGGAAATCGCGGATCGGAGAACGCCCCTTCATCCGGATTGCGAAATGTCAGAGACTCAACTGCGCGGACTGGGGAACACCCGCTGCCGCTTCTGTGCCTTCGGATGATGATCTCCGGAGCTCAGGAATCGCCGCCGGTGAAGAATGCTAGTGCTCAGATCTGGAATGAAGAACGGGAACTACGACACCAGAAGGAAGAAGAAGGTGGAACAATGATTTTGTCGTGAAAATGCCGAGCCCCCTGGAAAACACTGTAGCTTCTGCGTTTTAAATCATCTTCAATTTGATCGGACGGCTGAGAATAATTTGGGCTTGATCAATGGCTGGATCAACTCAGATCTGGATCAAAACCCTTGGATCTTCATCTATGGCTGTGATGTGCTTCCTCGTAGCTCGGATGGACCAGATTCTTGACGGATGGCTCAGATCTCTCTGATCTTCAATGGACGGTCTAAAACACTCCAAGGCTTGATCAACTTGATTAGCCCTTGATTTGAGCCCAAATGTGATCTGATTTGATCGGGTCCATGGCCCTTTTGACGCCTACAAAATATGAATCAAATATTAGCATCAAATACCATGAAAATAGGCTAATTTGCAATTAAGTCCAAGATCACATGCAATTATGAAATATGGTGTAAATGTGAAATTAAACTATGAATAAACCAATAAAAATATGCATTATGAATCAATATAATATAGCAAAATCATGGTTATCATCGCCTCGAACACACAACTCAAGTTCATCGATAATAACACATTCCACTAGAGAGTTATTATCGCACTACCGCACCAATCCTAAATTACATTATGAGCTCCTTATTATCATGAGTGTGTTAGTCTCCCTATGTTTAAGATAACGAATGCCCACTAATTAAGTAAGTTACTGATAACTCACTTAATTAATATCTAGCTCCAAGAGTAGTACCACTCAACTTCATTGTCATGTCAGACTAAGTCCACCTGTAGGGTTTAACATGACAATCCTTATGAGCTCCTCTTGGGGACATTCTCAACCTAGATATCTAGGACACAGATTCCTTCTATAATCAACAACACACACTATAGCTAATATCATTCCCAACTTATCGGGCTTATTGACTTATCGAGTTAAATCTCATCCACTGATAAGTTAAAGAAATAAATACTAAATATATGTGTTTGTTATTATATTAGGATTAAGAGCACACACTTCCATAATAACTAAGGTCTATTTCTTTTATAAAGTCAGTACAAAAGAACTTACCTAAAATGGTCATACTCAATACACTTGGAGTGTATCAGTGTAATTTATTAGTTTAGATAAACTAATATTTAATTACACTACGACTACTTCAACGGTTTATTCCTTTCCATCTTAGTCGCGAGCAACTATTTATAATTTATAAAGAATCGACAACATGATCTTCTGTGTGTGACACTACATACCATGTTGTCTACTATATAAATTAATTGAACAAATTACATTTAACAAATAAATGTAGATATTGACCACTGTGATTCTGTATTTCTAAATAAATGTTAATACAAAAGCTAGGCTTTTAGTATACACTCTAACAAATAGGATAATTCAAGAGGGTAAGATAGATTTATGCATTAATCTTTATATCTTATGGGTTGAGAGGTAATGATTTCTATGTTGATTTTTCGAGGGATCTTCATGACAAGAACATGCCCGTGTAAGGACAACATAGGCTCATATTTAATTGATCACATTTAGGTATAGATTCCAGTCCTAGGCCGGTTGTCTATTGCAAGAGAGAATCGACAACTTTCTACAAATGATGGACAATTGAGAAATAAGATTTGGTAGATCATTTACATTGAAGAATCTTACAAAGAAATCAAAACTCCTAGAACATCCCTTATCATTGCCCTATTCCTTCTTTCCTATTCTTTTATTTCTTTGTTACTTTTCATAGTTACACTTAGACTTTGTCAATCCATTGATTTGTTGTCTAGCTAATTCGCTTTGAGACATTCTTAGTGCTTATTCCAATCCCTGTGGATACGATAATCTTTTATATTACTTGCGATATTTCCGTACACTTGCGGAGGTTATCATGTTTTTGGCGCTGTTGTCGGGCACTGCGCTATAACATTAGGAATTATCAATTGAGTTAGACTAGACATAACTTTTCTTTTCATTTGTATAGTTGTAACTAATTGTTAGAATTTTATTTTCATAAGTTTTTTCATTTCTTGTATGACATTCTTTTCAATTTCTTTCTGTTGTAATTCTAATTCTACATTTTTGATTCTAACATCTTGTCTAACTTTTCTCTGTTTTCTTTTGATTTAGTCTTTTTCTTTCTTTTTCTTTCGTGAACATATCTTGCTATCTTGTTCTTGTGTATGCGAAGATCTAACTTTGTAGGAGAACTTCTTCCTCTAGACCCTAAGATAGATAGAACATTTCATAGAAGAAAAATTCTGCAAAGACAACAAGAAGAACAAAAACATTCTATTATGGCGAATAGACCACTAAAGGATTATGCAACACCTTACGCTAGGGGTTTTCGATCTAGTATTTCAAGGCCTTCTGTTGAGGTAAATAATTTCGAGATCAAACCTGCAATTATATCATGGTGCAGCAAAATCAGTTTGGTGGAGGACCGCATGAAGACCCGAACCAACATTTAGAGGTCTTCTATGAGATATGCAACATAATGAAAATGAATGGTGTTCCTTCAGAGGCAGTGCGCCTACTATTATTTAGGTTTTGTTTGAGAGATAGAGCCAAGCAATGGTTGAATTCTTTGGCTCTAAATAGCATCACCACATGGGAGCAATGTGAGCAACAATTCCTTGACAAATTCTATCCTTCAAGTAAAACTGCTCATATGAGGAATCTCATTACAAGCTTCAAACAAGCAGACTCTGAATCTTTATTTGAAGCTTGGGATAGATACAATAGTATGCTCAGACAATGCCCACACCATGGTTTAGAAAGGTGGTTAGTGCGACACACGTTTTATAATGGCATCAACTATCATACAAAAGTGTCCCTTGATTCAGCTGCTGGAGGGGCACTTATGAACAAGAGTTTAGATGAAGCCGAGGAGATAATCGAGAGCGTAACACAAAACCACCATCAATGGGCTAATGAATGAAGTGGTGGCTATTCTTGTATGAACCCAACAACAAAAGCATCAGGAAAATTTGATGTTGATGCAGTGACTTTATTGGCTACGAAACTGGATGCTCTTACAAAAAAGTTTGAGAATATGGGAGCTAGCTCAAGTACAACCAATGCCATTGTTTCTTCTTGTGAAGTATGTGAAAGTTCTGAACATTTAAATGACTCATGTCCATTGGGGGCTATAACTGCACAAATCAATCAATTAGAGCAATGTGATGCAATCATGGGTTTCAATCAGAGGCAGAATAACCCATACTCAAATACCTACAACCCTAGATGGAAGAGTCATCCTAATTTCTCTTACAGAAATAACCAAGATCAAGGATCATCCATGGGGGCAAGGCCTAATTTCAATTCGGACAACAAAATTTTCAGCAACAATCTTCTCAGGGCTTTCCGATGTCTAAAATTGAAAAGATGTTTGAAGAAATTATGTCCACTCAAAATGAAATGAAACAAGCTCAGAATGAAATGAAACAAGACATTTTGAAGCTTACTCAGAGAATGGATAATTCTGATAGACATCAAAAGATTTTGGAAAGTCAGATTGCCCAACTAGCTTCCTCATCTTCTAGAGCACCAGGACAATTACCTGGAAAGCCTGATGTCAATTCCATGGAGCACTGCAATAGAATTGAGCTTAGGAGCGGACAGACCTTGGGAGATCCCCAAGTGACTGCTCCAAAAGGGATGCACACTGAAGAAGAGCTCTCTCCTCCAGCACCAAATCAGACTCAAGTTAATGAGGAGAGTACCACTAAGGTTGAAGAGACTCTTCCACTCAACCATCAAAGTATAGCAGTCCCTTTTCCTCAAAGATTGATTATGTTAAAGAAAGATGAAGAGTTTGGAAAATTCTTGGAGAAGGTGAAAGAAATATGTGTTGAAGTACCACTCATTGATGCAATCCTTCAAATGGCCAAGTTTGCCAAATTCTTGAAGGACATCATGTCGAATAAGAGAAGGAAGGGAGATGTAGAGACCATTGCACTTACAGAGGAATGCAGTGCTCTTTTTGAAAAGAACACTTCCCCAAAGTTGAAAGACCCTGGAAGCTTTTATATTCCTTGCAATATAGGAACTGAATTTATTAAAAAGGCTTTTTGTGATTTGGGGGCAAGTGTTAGCCTCATTCCTTATTCTATTTGTAATAAATTAGGTCTCAAAAACTTTAAAATTACTACCATGGCACTACAACTTGCTGATCACTCCTGCAGGTACCCTATGGGTATCATTGAGGATGTACCAGTAGAAGTAGGTGGGAGTATAATCCCCACTGATTTTGTTGTGTTAGACATGGAGGAGGACCTGAAAATCCCTATCATATTGGGAAGACCATTCCTTGCTACAGCAGGAGCTATCATAGATGTTAAGAATCATAAACTTTCTTTGGTAATCGGTAAGGAATGGTTGGAATATGATTTATCTAAAGGCTCTAACCATGTCTCTTCTCTCTTAAATGCTTGTAGCAGGGCAAGCATTTACAAATTGGAGGAATGGAATTTCCATCCTCATGGGAGACCACCAAATGAAGAAAACTATGTGGTGGAAGATGTTGGGAGGAGAGCTCCCAACAAAAGTGACAAATATGTCTGCCCTCCAAGGGCAAGGAAAAGAGAGGAGTAATTAGATTGGTTGAGTTAAAGACCTTAAACAAGCGCTTCTTGAGAGGCAACCCAAGGGTTTCTTTTTAGTTAGTTTCATTCCATGTCTCTATTGTTCATTAGTAGTGTTTTTAATTGGTTTTTATTTTATTTTCAGGTTGAAATTTCACTTCCATGAGCTGGCCATGACTTTTTCATGGGCATGGAAGTGTTGGAAGAGCTAGAAAGGAGGAGAAGTGTCAATTGGAGCAAAACAGAGCATGGTCATGTGCTGCACACGGCCAGGCTTATGGTGCAGGAAGGGAGATGCTTGGGTCGTGTCTACATGACACGGCCGTGTGGAGTCTCCAGATAAGGAAAGGTGTATGGTCGTGTCCCAGACACGGCCGTGTGAAGAATCTAGAGGAGGAAAGCTTCTCGGCCGTGTGAAGGAACCAGTGTAAAAGCCTGCACTGGCCGTGTCATCTGACACGGCCATGTGCTGATTCCAGAGGAGGAGGTTGTTGGGGCCGTGTCTTAGACACGGCCGTGCATGGATACCAGTGAGGAAGAAGGAGATGGTCGTGCCAATTGGCACGGCCGTGTGACTCAACCCGAGAAGGAGAGGGAAGGGGCCGTGTAGATCTACACGACACGACCCGTGTGAAGAAACTTTGCCAGGCCATGTCTCCTATACACGGCCAGATCCAGGCCGTGCCCCCAACACCCTCTTCATCTTAAAACCCTTTTCTCTCCAAAACCCCTCTCTTCTTCAACCCTTCTCTCAAACCTTCTCAGATCTAGGTCTAAAACTTTTCCTTCTCTACAAACTTCACCTAGATCTAGATTCTTCTCTTCTCCTAGATCTAAGATCTCCATTTCCTTAACCAAAGATCTTGTTCTTTGAGACCTATTTCCTCAAGATCTAGTTCCTCCAACTATAAATAGTACCCATCAAACTTGACATTATGTCCAACCTTTTGAAGAAACTACTCAAGGGAGGTGGTGGATCAAGTGGAGACAAGGGGAAGGAGCCAAGCAAGGATAAGGGGAAACAACCGGTCAAAGGCAAGGGAAAGAGGACATCATGCAACGAAGGTAACGACAATGAATTCAATATTGTATTTAGAAATGATGATCAAGTAACTAGATTTGCAATTCTTGTCAATAGAAAGATTGTGTGTACTAGGTATATGGACCCAACCGTTTTAGATATGATAGGAATTAGAGATGATATAGATGTAACGCCCGCCCTCCCTGCTAACCCTAAGGGACGGGGCTACGATACTCCATGTACAGATTTTTCTTTTTAAAACAGCGGAAGACTTAAAATAATTTTCTTAGTTTAATAAAATTTTTTCTTTTGTTCTTCTTTTCATCAGATCCGAACTACACTATCACGGCATCAATAACATGATTTCAAAATTTAGTAGAAACATAACATCAAGTCACACATACGGTACTACAATTCATGATACCAAAGCATAGTTCTTTAAAAGTTTTTAAAGCAGGTTCTTATTTGGTTGCCTAGCCACTGCCACACACATCTCCTGGCCTCTCCTGCTGCTCCTTTAGCTCATCCAGCTTTTTCCTTTATCTGTGGTACAAGGAAAGTAAGCTATGAGCACTCATGGCTCAGTAAGTTCCTTTCCTACTCACTAAAACCGAAAATCATCACATGATCAAAGAATGTCTCAACATAACATGATCTCAACTAGTCATGGCATAACATATCATACTCTTTAAGCATATCATGCAACATAACAAAATCATAACTAGTCATGGCATATCATCTCTTAAAGCATAGCATGAAACATAACATAATCATATCTAATCATGGCATATCATAGTATCATCATAAGGTGGCATGGCATATCAAGCTCTTAAAGCATAACATGAAACATAACATAATCATATCTAATCATGGCATATCATAAATCATAGCATCATCACAACATGATCATAAGGTATATGCAATATGATTTTGAAAACATGTATCCGAAAACATGTGTATGTCTCATGATCTTTAAAACCATTTCTTCTTACATATATACTTGAACATAATATCAACATAATCAGGGCCCCGGCTTGTACCACACATAGATAAATCACGTAGATATGCGCGCTTCCTAAGTATATCCAAGGTAGCAAGTCTTGAATCATATTAGGAACTAGGTCCGGATCACACAGCCATATACCTAGGGGCGTACTAAGGAGCCCATCCCTTTGTTTTTACTAGCCTGGATCACACAGCCAAAGGCCTAAGGGCTGATTAGGAGCCCACCCTTGGTACAAGCCTTACAAAGTAAAGTAGCATGTATAAAAATGCATCATTTAGTCACATAGCATATCATAGAAGTATGCATCACTTAGGCATACATTATGTCATAAAAGTATGCATCACTTAGGCATACATCATATCATAAATAGTATGCATCACTTAGGCATACATCATGTCATAAAAGTATGCATCACTTAGGCATACATCATGTCATAAAAGTATGCATCACTTAGGCATACATCATGTCATAAAAGCATGCATATTTTCACCACATAGCATATCATGAGAGCATGCATATTTTAGGCACATAGCATATCATCAAAGCATGCATATTTCTATCCACATAGCATATCATGAAAGCATGCATATTTTAAGCACATAGCATATCATCAAAGCATGCATATTTCTATCCACATAGCATATCATGAAAGCATGCATATTTTAAGCACATAGCATATCATCAAAGCATGCATATTTCTATCCACATAGCATATCATAAAAGCATGCATATTTTAAGCACATAGCATATCATCAAAGCATGCATATTTCTATCCACATAGCATATCATAAAAGCATGCATATTTCTAAGCACATATCATCTCATGGAAAGTATAAATCACAAGCATACATGTTTAAGCATAAGGGTGTATCATGTGATTATACTATCATAAGAAACACGGTAACATAGTTAGCTTGGTTCTCAATTCTAATAATCCTCTTATCATGTCGAACCCAAATTATCATCACATCAATTTCATAGGAAGCATTATAAGCATGATTAACTTGGTTTCTAAGTTCTCCAAGTCCCTAAACTTCATGTGGCCGAACCCTATCAGGTGTGAAACAAGGTCCCAAATGTCATGAAAGCATGGAAACCTTAAACCATATTTATAGTATTTTTTTCCAAGTAACATAGTAAGCATATTTGAGCTAGTTCTTAAGTTCTTCAAGCCCTTAACATATGCCATGGCCGAAATTTAACAAGTATTCATTAGGGCTAAAAGCAAGCATACAAGCATGTGAACTTGAACTAACATCATGTATAATTTCATAATAAGGCATCATACAATGGGTATGGCCGAAACTTACCCTAGCCTCATTTTAGGTCATTAAACAACATATAGCATGAGAACTTTGGCTTTCTACTTATCATATTTCATGTAGAGTGACATGAGCATATTTAATTTTTTTGTTCTAGGGTTTCTAGGGCATCTATCCCTTCATGGCCGAAACATACAATGGTCCATTTAGGTCATGGAAAAATTATACAAGCATGTGACACAATCAACATATTATCATATTTCCATAAGAAGCATTTTTAACACAATTGGTTTCAATTCTAAGGCCTCTAGGTCATTTAAACCCTACTTGGCCGAGACTCATCAGTGTTTAAATTTGCTTCAAATAGCCTAAAAGCATAGGAAGTCATACAAGTTTCATAGCATGTATAAAGACAAGCATAATAAACATACATGTGAATTGTGTCTTAGGCTTCCTAGGTTTCTTTCCTTTTTTTTCTTTTATTTTTCCTCATGGCTGAAATCTACCAATCTCTAAACTAGGTTTTAAGTGGCCTAAAGCATGGAAAACCTAAGTAAGTTTCATGGCAAAAATTACTAAGAACATCATATACAAATTTGGTTCATAAACAAGCTAGGACCCTTGTGATCTTACATGTCATATATCATGTAACTAAATTCTCTATACCCTAATTAAGCATGAGAGCATCAAACAACTTTCATATCTTAATATCACAGAGGTCTTGAGCATGTTAAAATTTTGTTTAAGCTTTTCTAAGCTATCCATCTTATCATGGCCGAAAATCTTAATGAAGAGTTCATAAATTTCTAGCAATATTCGACATGCAATTCTTTAAGAGAACTCTATATTCTATCATATAAACATGGTTACCTAAATTTAAAGGTCTTCCTAACCCTAAGCTCTTTTCTTGGCCGAAACATATGAGTGGGTTTCTTTTGGTTCCGAGTCACTTTCAAGCAAGAAAAACCAATAAAAGACCCTTAGTAATTCATGGAGGGAATCTTGTACTAGTTTGGTTAAACAATAATTTCCCTAACCTCTTTAAAATATTTTTGGCCGAAATTATAGGGTTAGGTACTCCTCTGACCAAGCATTATATAGGTATAAAAACATGAAGGAAAACCTTCCTACATAACATAGAAAAATATCATGAAATGAGGACTTGTTTAAACCTTCCTAGATTTGAAAACTCTTCTTTGGCCGAATTTTTCTTAAATTCTATTCTAGGTTTTCTACTCCTCATAAAATCCGAAAAGTACATAAAACACCTTGTACCACAGGTGAGGGGAAGCTTACATCCTTTTCGCTTGTGGATCTAAGGTGTGGTGATGGAAGAAGTAGCCTCTTCTTCTAGTTCCCTTCCCTTGATTCCCTTGCTAAGTCCTCCTTGTATCTTAGGCTTTCTTAGGAGAAAACCTTGGCTTGGGGCCGAAGATGGAGGAGAGGGGACTGAGGGTTCGGTGAGGGAGAGGGAGGATGAGGGAAAATGAGAGAAAAATAGAATTTTCCCTTTACATCATCTTTTTTTTTTATATATATTAAGGGGGAATAGGTAGCAAAATTGATTTTTGCTTTCCTTCTCCTTTAACCCATTTTCTATTTTCTTTTATTTATTTTATTTTCTAATTTATTCTCATCATTTATGATGAGAACAAGGGGGAATGAATCCCCTTCATTCTCCATTTAATGTCACGGCAAGAGAGGGAAATGAGAGAGAGAAAGGGAGGAAGGCAAGTTGCCTTTCTCTTTCTCTTTTCTTGCTTTATCTTTTTAGATCTTTACTCCTATCTTTATCATGCATTCCCTTTCCTTGCTATCAATATCTTCTCTCTATCCCAATTGGTTTCTACTAATTAATTCTATAAATTATAATATAAGAGGTTCAAGGTTCAATCCTTGACTACTCCCTATTTTTATTTCTTTTTTTTTATTTCTTTTTGGTTCAACATTCTACTAATATTTTTCTAAGGCAAATTCATCATTCTCTTATTTATCTTAAAAGCTTAGTGTGTGTTACAATAGATTGGATGATTGGGTTCCTAGATTGGAGTGATATGTTGTACTCACATCTACCAACTTATCCTCAACTTGTTTTGGAGTTTCTAAGTTCTCTAGATGTCCATTTTACCAATGAAGATGATTTTGTTGGCAAGATAACTTTTAGGTTGATGAATCAAGACTTTCAATGGACATTTAGTGACTTTAACACTTGTTTTGGATTGTCTTCCGATAGCTCTCGAAGGTGTGATTCTAGGTTTAATTGGAATCATTTTTGGAATTCAATCACCGTATTAGATCATCCTTATGAGCCCTCTAGAGCCAAGGCTTCTCACATGCAAAACCCTGTTTTTAGATATCTACATAGAGTCATGAGCAAAACTATTTTCGGTAGGGGGGAAAGTGGAGTCGTCAAGAAAGTAGAACTTTATTCTCTATGGGCTATGCTACATAAGGTTGATTTTGATTCCGGTTTTCATTTTCTACAAACCTTGGTAAGAGCTGCGAGGGCATCTTCGGGATCAATAGTGCTTGGTGGTTTGATTACCCAAGTAGCCATTAACTTGGAACTTGACTTAGAAGGGTTGGAAGTTATTCATGGCAACGATATGATCGACATGGATGCATGTCTTGCCATGAAGATGATTGTTCGGGATGAGAATGGTTTTGCATTTCCTAGGAGGAATGGTTTTCCTCTACCTCTTCCTTGTCCCGGACGAACTTCAATTCGCAACCCTACTAATTGGGTAATCACTGATTCAGATCCTAAAAATATTCCCTCCATATCCGGAGATACTGAGCCACATATTGAGCTCTCGACATCTGGATACCCGCAGCCTTCCGGACATCCGGATCCTGCTAGGCATTCTTTTGCCTATGGTACGGGTCCCTCCAGATTTAATTTTTCTGATTTTTGTACTTCTCTAGAATCGCTTCACGAGAAGCATGATGCCCAACGAAGAATGTTGGAAGGTCGTTTCTCTTTATCAGATAATCAGTTTAGAGAAGTACAAGAGCACTTTCAGTTCACGAGGAACTTTCAAGGTCAAGTGGCCGAATTTGTCCAGGAATATAATATGGATCAAGCTAGAATGAGGGATTTTATGCAATGCATGAGTGTCACTAGCCAACGAGTAGATGCTTTGTTTGAGTATCATATAATCCTGAGCGAAACTCCAGGTTTCCCTAGTTTTCCCATTGGCCAATCATGTCGTAGGCACCCTTTTCCTCGTCCCCCTCCACCTCCACCTCCACCATATTGATTTCATCGGGATGATGAAAAGTTTGAGTCTGGGGGGGGGGGGGTGTCAAACCTGATTTCTTTTTACATTCTAGTTTTCAGTTTTTGCTTGTTTTCTGTATGTTTAGTTTTTGTTTTTCACTTTATTTCGATTGTCTTGCTTTGATTGCTTGTTTTGATAGTCACTTGTCTGTCCTTTGAAATCTTGTGGCATACATCTTGAGAACATCAAACTTCACTTATATGCTTTCTTGTCTTCAAGATTAAATGTTAGCACGTTCATTATCTAGATTCATGATGTTCAAATGATGTTAGTAGTATGCCTAGTGTACCTCTTTTATCTATCTTGAGTAGCATGATGTAAGCTAAGTATCTTATGGAGATGAGTTTTAGTCTTGGCTTGACCTTAAGGATCTTATTTTGACTACACTTTGACTTGATGCTTGAATGGTTGATATCATTGAAATAGTCATGATTCATCTTATTTGTTCAGTACTTGATTTCCATGGTGATTTCTCAAACTTCATTTTGGTTACTGGATGAGGCTCAAATCATGTAAGCTCATTTGGAAAAATCAAAATATCCCAACATTTGTTCTAAAAGTACACTTGTGAAATAAGATTAGCACAATGCAAATACTTATGAAAAAAATGTGAAAAAAAGCAAAGGAAAAAAGTGAATAAGGGATATAAAAAATAGTTGTCGTGAGTGGAATCTAGCAAGTCACCCCTTTGAGACCGAGTTAGGTTACTGGGGAAATGACTACTTAGCTTCTCTTGAGATTGAGCACGCCTTTGAGACCATGAGTTGATTGAGAAATATGAACCAAGTGTTTGGCAAGTAAGTGTCTATCACTGGAAACATTAGGAATTTAAATTTGATGACGACTTGACTAGGACATAGATTAAAACTTGAAGAGTTTTGAGTTGTTTTCGCACTGTGCACAGGGTACTTATGCTTGAGCCATACTTAACTTGTTTTCATGATCATGCTTACTAATGAAACCTTTTGATAGAGTTACGAGAATGCATTAGGGATATGAGAACATTGTAGAGCATATGAATTTAGATTGTAGCATTTTGCTTGAGGACAAGCAAAGGTTTAAGTCTGGGGGTGTGTTGTGCGTTGATTGTATACACTTGTTAGCATGTTTTGACGCACATTCACATACTTTGTACATGCTTTGTCTACGTATTTTCGTACTTCCAGCTTTTCTTTTAGCATATTTACTCTTTTTGTTCGGAGATATGCTTTTGTGCTTTTTTTGTACACAGGAGTTGAATTTGGTGAAGATTTCATGTTCAAGGCCAAATCTGCAAGCAGAGCAAAGGAGGAAGACATCATTCCTGAACCTCACACGACCCTGCCATGGGGGGTTGCCTTGGCCGTGTGGAGATTTCTGGCCATGTGGCTAAAACAAAGAAGGAAGTTGCCACGGCCGTGTGAAACTCACACGACCGTGTCAAGATATGGAGCCAGCAAGAGTAGCCGAGCAGGCCGTGTGCAGTACACAGTCATACTAGCATTCCAATGTTGAAGACTTACATGGCCGTATAGATCTACACGGCTGTGTGAGGTTTCCAGAGACCATGAAGGGCCTGGCCGTGAACACTATACGGCCGCGCGAGATCTCCAGTGCCAGAGACTGCCCAGGCCGTGTAGATCAACATGACCATGCGAAGGTAGCAGATGCAGGGTGTGCCACGGCCGTGTCTCACACACGGCCGTGTGAGTTGTGTAGAGAGGGGAGTGAGGTAGGTCGTGTGAACCTCACACGGTCGTGCCTCGGGGCCGTGTGGCACCCAAACCTCACCTCTATATAAGCCTTCCTCCTTGATTTGAAAGGGGATCTTCTCCCCTTTGGGAGAAAGGAAGATTTGGGTGATTCCTTCCATTCTTGGGTGGATTTTTGGGCGATCTAAGGGAACATCTTCACCGATTCAACTCCGGAAGCGTGGATTGGATCCGAAGACCGTCTTCTTTGTAGATAGGTTTTCTTCTTTCCTCTTCTTGTATTGGGGGATCAAGAATGCTTGTGATTTGTATTTCTTCGGGTTTTTCTCTACGATTCATGGAGTAGATCTTTTCGTTCTAGGATGGAGGGAGTATTTGTAAGAATTTCTTGATGTTAACTCTTGTGGATTTGCCAATTCCCTATTTTTATGATTTTGCTCTGTTTGTATCAATTAAATCTTGGATGTATTGTTGTGATTTGGACCTAATTCACATTCTTGATTGATTGTTTGAATGTTTTGTGGATCTTGTAGAGATTATCTCTCACTCGATTTTCCGAGGGAAGCACGCGAAAGGTGCAAACCCGTGTAAGGACGTTTGAGGGATGAGCTTTAGGGGGGAAATAGAATAATTCAAGAGGGTAGGATAGATTTATGCATTAATCTTTATATCTTATGGGTTGAGAGGTAATGATTTCTATGTTGATTTTCCGAAGGATCTTCATGACAGGAACATGCCCGTGTAAGGACAACCTAGGCTCATATCTAATTGATCACATTTAGATATAGATTCCAGTCCTAGGCCTGTTGTCTATTGCAAGAGAGAACCGACAACCTTCTATAAATGGTGGACAATTAAGAAATAAGATTTGGTAGATCATTTACATTAAAGAACCTTACAAAGAAACCAAAACTCCTAGAACATCCCTTATCATTGCCCTATTCCTTGTTTCCTATTCTTTTATTTCTTTGTTACTTTTCATAGTTACACTTAGACTTTGTCAATCTATTGATTTGTTATCTAGCTAATTCGCTTTGACATTCTTAGTGCTTATTCCAGTCCCTATGGATACGATAATCTTTTATATTACTTGTGATATTTCTGTACACTTGCGGAGGTTAACACTTAGGAACACAAGAAGTCGAGCGGAAGACGTAGCTAGCGAGTAGGATGACATGAGAAGGGAGCTGATTTGCTCGGTGCATCCGAGGGACGAGGTGCTGCGGAAGAGTACACCAGTGGACGAGAAGGACATGCACGACATTCCGAGGGATGAGAAGCTGAAGAGAAAGCCTGCTCGAGGAGAAGGTCGGAAAATGGGTTCGGGTGAACCCTATCCCGGATGGCTATGATCACCCAGGCTATCAGAGTAGTAGAAGAGCAAAAAGAAGGCTAGAAATGCTGCTAGAGGCACCTTTAAAGGGAATTGAAGGTGCCTCCATGTGCCTTCGTACTTTCACTGTTGAAGGTGCCTTCCATGGCTGAAAGGCGCCTTCGATGAATAGTTCAAAGGCGCCTTCCAACCCTATGGAAGGCACTTCTACTAGGCTGATATTACCATTGCCAAAGGATAAAACTTTATCCTTTGGCGCGTTGCTGGAGGCGCCTTCCAGCTAGTTGGAGGTGCCTTCCATCCTTGGATAAAGTTTCCAGGGGCTATAAAAAGAGCCCTGGACCTAGGAAATAATGATCAACTCTTGTAATCATTTCCTAGAAACTGTTTGAGCTTTTCAACGATTGTAAGAGGCTTCTTTGCCTTCAACGAAGGAGATTCTTATTGTGCTTTCACTTGACTTGGATTAACAACCATCTAGGTTGTAACCAAGTAAACCTTGTGCCTCTTCTTTCTAGTCATTATTTTAATTTATCATTATTGTTGCTTTTAATTAGAGTTGAAAGAATGGGAGAGGTATTATTTTCTTTTTCAAGTAACTCACTCCCATAAGCTAGCCACCAAGGGTCCTAACAAGTGATATCAGAGCCCAACCACATTAGAAGGATTAACCGTCGATTGAAGCACCGAAATGATGGTTGGATTGATAATCTACCCGCCAAAATTTGAGGGAGAATTTACGTCTTGAAAGAAACACATGGAGGCATTTTTTTAAAACTGATTTTGATTTATTGTTAATATTAAAATATGAATTTGTAGCACTGAAAGATAAAGAGAAGATCAATGGACCAAAAAGGAGCAAGCAGATTTTGTGGCAAATGGACGAACCGAATTCCATCTACTAAGTGTGCTACCTCCACAAGAAGTCAATAGAATCAACACCTATGAATCAGTAAAGAAACTTTTTGAGAAGTTCCTGGAACTACACGAAGGTACGTCCGAAGCCAAACTCGTAAAATAGGATCTACTCGGGAACCAAATCAACAATCTCCGAATGGAAGAAGGTGAATCGGTTGCTCAACTACACAGAAGAATCAAGGAGCTAATCATCAGGCTAACAAACCTCGGAGAAATGATAACCAATCGGGACACAGTAAGGTATGCTTTAAATGCATTCTTGACAATACTGGAATGGACATCTATAGTAGACTCCTACTGTCTCTCCAAAGATCTCGAGGTGAGTATTTTAGAAAATCTTTTCTCCACTTTTGAATTACATGAATCTCGGTGTGTAGGACAATGAAAAGGACCAAGTCAGAACATTATCCTAAAGGCAAGAACGGGCGATCCAGACTTCGAAGAGTCAATTGATAGAGACGAAGCGGCTCTAATGGTAAGAAAATTTAGTAAATACATTAAATCTAATAAATTTAATAAGTCACAGGCAAAGAAACACTTTTGGAGTAAAAGAAAGGTCTGATGTTACAACTACAAAGGGGAAGGGCACATCAAAGATGAATGTCCTAAACTAAAGAAGAAGAAGAAAGACAAGGGCAACAGACCAAAGCACAAGAACTTGAAGGCCACATGAGATAAATCATCATCCTTTGAGTCCGTGATCAAGGCCTTCTCCGGACTAGCTCTACTAGCCAATCACCAAGAAGAAGATGAAAGTAGCTCAGAAATGAGCATTAATGAAGGGGGAGAATCATTAGAAGAAAGCTGCGATGAAGGGGAGCATTAGAACATGAGGTAAGTGAGGTACGTGCACTATCTCCTAAGCAATCATTTAATTTCATTAAGATTCTTTCCAAGGATTTGGTAAAATTAGAAAAAGAGAACATTGATTTAAAACTAAAAAATGATAAATTGAAAATGTAAATTGAAACTTTGGAAAAAGAACATGCATGTTTGAAATTAAGTAACTTTCAAAAATAAAAAAATTAGAAATTATGGTAGGCTAAACTGGTATTTACGATTTCACAAGGGACAAATTAGAAAGATCCCCAGAAGTTATATACCTCCAAAATTTTTGATTAATAAAGTAGATAGGAACCTATACTAGGTTCTAAAGTCATGCTTAGACTTTTTTTTTTAACAAAACTGGGTCAAAATTTCAGAAAGAAAATTAAATATTAATTTCTTTAAAAGACTTTGTCTAAGAAAATGGTTGTTGTTCCAATATCTAAGAAGGCCTAGTGCATCGCCATAGCCTGGAAGCTAATTATTGAATTTAATATTTAATTAACTAATTGTTAAACGATTTACTGTCATAGTCATTTAACAAGTTTTAAAATTTTCTAAGGATTAATCGCATTTTTAAAATTGACAAAATATTTTCTTTAAAACTCTTTCTTGTCAACTACAAAGTATGACTTTATGGAATATTTTTAAGTACCCCTAAAATTAATTTTATGACTTCTTATATTATTTTTCGATTTTTTTAATATGATCAAAGGGGGAGGAATAGGTACAAATTTAGGGGGTGAGTTTTTTTTTTTTTTTGAATTTTGCAACACTATACTTAATGTTCCTAAAATGTTATTATTGCAATTTCTTTACAATATTTTTATTGCATTGCTTTTACCCTAACTTGAACTTGGATTAATGCACATCAAAAAGGGGAAAATTGTTGGAACCCCGTGGCAGTTTTGATGTGATCAACCAGGTTAAGTTAGGATCTGTTGTGTTTGATCCTTATGTCTAAGTGTGCAGGAGCTTAGGAATACAAGAAGTCGAGCGGAAGATGTAGCTAGTGAGAAAGATGGCACGGGAAGGGAGCTGACGGGCTCGGTGTATCCGAGGGATGAGGTGTTGTGGAAGAGTACACCGGTGGACGAGAAGGACGTGCATGACATTTTGAGGGACAAGAAGCTGGAGAGGAAGCCTACTCAAGGAGAAGGCCGGAAAATGGGTTCGGGTGAGCCCTATCCTGGATGGCCGCGATCACCCAGGCGATTGGAGCAGCAGAAGAGCAAAAAGAAGGATGGAAAAACTACTAGAGGCACCTTCAAAGGGAGTTGAAGGCACCTCCGAGGCGCTTCTGCACGCCTCCACACCTTCACTGTGGAAGGTGCCTTCCATGGCTGAAAGACGCATTCGATGAACAGTATGAAGGAGTCTTCCAGCCCTATGGAAGGCGCCTTCAACCAGGCTAATATTGCCATTGCCAAAGGATAAAACTTTATCCTTTGGTGCCTCACTGGAGGTGCCTTCCAGCCTCAGATAAAGTTTCCCAGGGGTATAAAAAGACCCCTAAACTTAGAAAATAATGATCAACTCTTGTAATCATTTCCTAGCAACTGTCTGAGATTTTCAAAGAGTGTAAGAGGCTTCTTCGCCTTCGATGAAGGAGATTCTTATTGCGCTTTCACTTGTCTTGGATTAACAACCATCTAGGTTGTAACCAAGTAAACTGTAATGACCTGACCCCTTGGCCCCTTGGACGGCCACAATGATGACCCATTTGGCAGTCCCTTGGTGGTCCCTTGGGCGGCCCAACTGGCGACTCCTTATGTCATCAACCGACGACCCTCGGTCGTGCCGTTACTCACTAGGTCTTTCCTCCCCTGACCAGTGGATTTTTGCCTTCCCCAGAATTTGAACTCTAGATCTCTAGGTTAAATACTAGAGTTTATGAATCCTGGTAGCCAAGTGAGCGCCACTCACTTGGCTACCAGGATTCATAAACTCTAGTATTTAACCTGGAGATCTAGAGTTCGAATTCTGGGGAAGGCAAAAATCCACTGGCCAGGGGTGGAAAGACCTAGTGAGTAACGGCACGACCGAGGGTCGTCGGTTGATGACATAAGGCGTCGCCCGTTGGGCCGCCCAAGGGACCGCCAAGGGGCCGCCAAATGGACCGCCATTGTGGTCTCCCAAGGGGCCGAGGGGTCGGGTCATTACAATAAAAAGGAGCCTTTTTATTGTAACGACCCTACCCCTTGGGCTGCCCAATTGGCGGCCCCTTGGCGACCTTGCTCTGATACCAAATAAATTGTCACACCCCGGGGGAGTCTCTGTCCGAAGAAATTTCGGCGGCATCTCCCCTGTACAACTGACAATCTGAAACTTCTACAATGCCCTCCAGGGCCACATATACATCAGCCAACATGGCCGGAACAATAATAATAATAAACATAACACATATCCAAACATCCACGTAGTTTAATAGTGAACAACTAAAGCAATGATAAGAAGACTCAAAAACAACCCTACTCAACTACACCCATAAAGCTCAAAACATATTTCCTACTCCACTACACCCATAAAGCACAAATCCGACGAAATAAATCCACTCACCTCTTCTGCCGTCTAGGCGGGCATGCAATAAAACAAATCTGAATGAAAGTCATCGACAATATCCATATAGTAAACTGATACAAATCCAGATTATCAAAACAGAACAAGTCTAAACATAGTCTAAACAAGAAAAAAAACTAAAAGATCAATACACGTCCTCGTGGACTGCAAGGGACTAGCGACTGGAACTCTTTAGACAACATCAACCTGAAAATAACAATGAAGGATGGTGTGAGTCCAACACTCAGCGGGTATCAACTGATATGCATAATAAAGAAAATAACAACCAGCACTAATCATGCGTACAGTCTCCTGACACAAAAAGGGTAAATGCAACTGAAACAAGCAGGAGAAAACTGTACTAACCAGGGCCAGGGTATAAGTATAATAGGTCGTTAGACCGAGAGTGTCATAAATCCTGTATGCATGTCAATCATATGCATCCATATAAATGCAACAAGTAAATGCAGCAAACACAAGCAATAAATGTATCATGCATATGATGCAAATGTCATGGTCACCCCTGACTCCAGTCAGCCATCTCACACACAATGGTGAGACCGAGTGGGTAGGGCTGTGACAACCGTGCACTCTACCATCACTGCCGCTGATGAGTGACCGAGTGGACGGGATGCTGTCGGAGTACACCTATCCTCCTACCCCAAATCATAAATGGGGGAGCGCAATGCTCTCATCTCCCGGTACACCATGACGGGGAGGGATCCTTGACGTGCTACCACACTGCGTCACACTACCGATGAGCGAACCAACGGAGCACCGACAGAGCTAAACTGACGTGCTACCACGCTGCATCACGCTACCTATGAGCGGACCAACGGAGCACCGACAGAGATGAAACCGGCGATGTGCTCAACAATAATTGAGCAGACTATCGCGCAGCATGCAATTATGCGAATGGTGTATGACACTAAGCATGGCAATATCCTGAACAGCATAGCAATATCCATGTATAAATATAAAATGTGTACCATAGGACAATGAATCAAATCAAAGGTACACAGATCAGATAAGGTATCAAAAACCCTAGGTCCTGAACATAATAAATAACATGGTGGTGTCACTATCTCTATAAATATATATAATCAGGTAAATACTAACATGATGTACATAACAAATAAACAACCAAGCATGTAATAGATCAGGTAGTGATCAACCGAAGTAAATGAGAAACACAATCATTGCTATTTGTTAAAAATATTACTATGCATATCAAATGACATAAAGTCAAGAGTACCCGAAAGGACCGCCAGAAGAGTTATGCTGATCGGAGACGCGGACCCCTGGAGTTCTCTATTGGCGACCATGTTTTTCTGCGAGTCTCACCCACGAAAGGGGTGACGAGATTTGGCTTCAGAGGTAAGCTAACTCCGATACATTGGATCTTTTCAGATCTTGGAGAGGATTGGAGCGCTAGTTTATCGTCTGGCACTACCACCGTCCCTGGCAGGCATCCACTACATATTCCACGTATCTACGCTGAGGAGATACATATTCGACCTGACACATGTGTTGACAGATATATCAGTTCCCTTTCAGCCTGATGTTACCTACGAGGAGGTTCCGGTACAGATTTTGGACCAGAAAGAGCATCAGCTGCGAAACAAGAAATCCAACTGGTTAAAGTCGGATGACAGCATCTTTCTGACGAGGAGGCTACCTAGGAGCTCGAGAATACGATCCGAGCTCGATACCCCCACCTTTTCACTTGAGGTATGTGAGTTATTTTTCGTTCAGCATTTATGCTATCTATCTGTTATTAGTACTTGCTGATGGTAGATAACAAAATTTGGGGACCAAATTTTTATTAGTGGGGGAGAATGTAAAATACCAAAAATGGGCGAATCATCATAAGGGAATTTTTCCAAATTTTTAGAAATTTTTCAAGAATTTTTCGGAACTCGTATGGACGAGTTAACGGGGGTAAAAACGGGGCCCAGGAGAGCCTGTTTGGGCTTCCCCATTTAAATGAGGAAATGTTTGATTTTCCTTTTTAATTTTGTTTTTTTTCTTTATTTCTTTTTCCGTCACCCGTTGCCGACTCCCCTGACCCGCGGCGCTGTTTCTTCCTCCCTTCCTCAACCTATCCGTTTCTCTTCTCTTCCTCAACAGACGCGCCGCCGACGCCGGTGCCGTTTCCTCTCTTCCTCTCCGGTACAAAGGCAGTAGCCGAGGGAAGCTTCGAGTCTCTCCTCTCCTCTCCCGAGCTTTTCCCCCATCTCCTTTGCTCGTCTCTGCCCTAATCTCTTCACGTGATAGCCATCCCCGACGCCGATTTCTCTTCCTCCTCTTCTCTCCCGAGCTGTACACCGCCGACTGCCTATCCTTAGTAAAAGATCATGCCGCCGACTGCCTCCTCTGCTCAGGCGCTAACCTAGTGCCGCGGCTTCCTCTGCCCTAGCCCGGCTGATCCTTCTTCCTCTTCCCTCACGACGCCTCTGCCCTAGATCGGCACCGCACGGAGCAGCGCCGACCCTCCACAGATCGCCTTCCTCTTGTGCCCTATCGCCGCTGTCGACGCCAACAGCCACCACCAGACCCTGCTAGTTCTTCACTGCCAGCCTAGGGTTGTTGCTCTCCTCTGTGATGACCAGTGGACTTTGAGTTTGTTCTGGCCACTGGTTTCCGTCGTTATCCGACTGCAGCCACATCTGGCAGTGACTCAACAGTTCGGGCATTTATGTTTGGGTGAATATTTGGATTTAGTTTTTGGGTTGGAAACATTGATATGGTTGTGATGATATTTTTGATATAGGGCTTTTGGAATTTGCTGTAGCGATCTTGCTTCGACTGAGGACAATAAGGAAGAGGTTGCTAAGGTGAGTTTTTAGGATAAGCTTTAATCCGAGCTATGACGAAGAGGTAAGAAGAAGGATAATGAAATGATTAATGTATAATTAGTTGTTTATATGTATTGTGTAATTAGGGTTAATGAAGCTAACCCTAGATGGTCGGTGGATTAGGAATTTGTTTAGCTATTTGTTTATAGTTAACTTAGCTAAACTATACGATTTACAACAGGACTATGACGCGAGACGAGTATCTCGACGTCAGAATTGGACCGGATACGATCCTTTCTATTGGAGACGGGTACTCTTGACTTTATGTCATTTGATATGAATAGTAATATTTTTAACAAATAGCAATGATTGTGTTTCTCTTTACTTCGGTTGATCACTACCCGATCTATTACATACTTGTTTGTTCATTTTTATGCACATCATGTTAGTATTTACCTGAGCATACATGCTTATAGAGGTAGTGACACAACCATGTTATATATTATGTTCAGGACCTAGGGTTTATTTGATACCCTATCTGATCTGTGTACCTTTTATTTGATTCATTGTCCTGTGATACACATTTTATATTTATTCATGGATATTGCTATGTTGTTCAGGATATTTCCATGCTTAGTGTCATGCACCATTCGCATGATTGCATGCTGCACGATAGTCTGCTCCATTATTGTTGAGCACACCGCCGGTTTCATCTCTGTCGATGCTTCGTTGGTCCGCTCATGGGTAGCATGACGCAGCGTGGTAGCACGTCAGTTTGGCTCTGTTGGTGCTTCGTTGGTCCGCTCATGGGTAGTGTGACGCAGCGTGGTAGCACGTCAGGGATCCCTCCCCGTCATTGTGTACCAGGAGATGAGAGCATTGAGCTCCCCCATTTATGATTTGGGGTAGGAGGATAGGTGTACTCCGACAGCATCCCGTCCACTCGGTCACTCATCAAGAGCAATGATGTTAGAGTGCACGGTTGTCACAGCCCTACCCACTCTATCTCACCATTGAGTGTGAGATGGCTGACTGGCGTCAGGGGTGACCATGACATTTGCATCATATGCATGATGCATTTATTGCTTGTGTTTGCTGCATTTACTTGCTGCATTTATATGGATGCATATGATTGACATGCATACAGGATTTTTGACACTCTCGGTCTGACGACCCTGTTGTACTTATACCTTGGTCCTGGTTGGTACATTTTTCTCCTTCTTTATTCAGTTGCATTTATCATTCTTGTATCAGGAGACTGTACGCATGATTAGTGCTAGTTGTTATTTTCTTTATTATGCATATCAGTTGTTACCCGATGAGTTGTTGAACTCACCCCCGTGGACACTATCTTTTCAGGTACCAGGTTGTTTATGGAGTCGCTTGGAGTATCCTACCTACCGGTCCCCACATCACATCAGAAGATCTGTCTCCGTTTTTATTTATTTACATTTTTGGTATATGAAATTTCTGTATTTCGCTTTGTGTTCCAGTTATGTTTCTGGAGTGTTGTTTTGTTGTGTAGTGTAAGCCTAGCCAGCTAGCAGTCTTTGTTTATAGTTGTATGTGTTGTCTATTGGATTTTCGCTGTGATTGGTTTTGGTACAACCGAGTGGGCTATTAGATTTACATATAATTGCATGGTAGTATTTTTGTGGTATCAGCCGAGTAGGCTGCATATAAAATGTGTGGTTGTGTGTATGTTCCAGCCGCCTGTGGCTGATGTATATTGTGTCTGTAGAAATGTTTCAGATTATCACCCGTACAGGGGAGGTGCTGCCGAAATTTCTTCGGACAGGGACTTCCCCGGGGCGTGACAATTTAGTGGTATCAGAGCAGGAATATGATATTTGCTATGTGTTCTGGATTTTCGAGATTTATCTGATACCAATTTAATGGTATTAGAGCTTGATTTACGAGTCTTATATCTCGTGTTTCGGATTTCATGTTTTAGTCTTCTCGATATGACTTTTCGGATTTTTGGGACCTAGCAGCGGCAGTACATCTCCAAGTTATAGGAGGTATGTTGGTATATTGTCATCCTACCTTTTTTTGTTGGTATATGCATTGTTGACTATGATAGTTATGACATGTATAAACAATTTGTATTTGGTATCTGTCTGATGTTGTAGCCCATATTACATGTGATGGGTTAGCCACTGATGATGATCGATCCTATTAGAGATCAAGGATTACAGTTTCTGGTGATTTCCATATCTACTAGGATTCATAAACTCTAGTATTTAACCTGGAGATCTAGAGTTCGAATCCTGGGGAAGGCAAAAATCCATTGGCCAGGGTTGGGAAGTCCTTGTGAGTAACAGCACGGCCGAGGGTCGTTGGATGACGACATAAGAGGTCACCAGTTGGGCTGCCATTGTGGCCGCCCAAGGGACCATCAGGGGCCGCCAGTTGGGCCGCTAGTGTGGCCGCCTAAGGGGCCGAGGGGTCATGACGTTACAATAAAAAGGCGCCTTTTTATTGTAACGACTCGACCCCTCGGCCCCTTGGGCGACCCAACTGGCGGCCCATTTGGCGGCCCCTTGGGCGGCCCAATTAGCGGCCCCTTATGTCGTCGACCAACGACCCTCGACCGTGTCGTTACTCACTAGGTGAGCCACTCACTTGGCTACCAGGATTCATAAACTCTGGTACTTAGCCTGGAGGTCTAGGGTTCGAATCCTGGGGAAGACAAAAATCCACTAGCCAGGGGTGGGAAGACCTAGTGAGTAACGACACGGTCGAGGGTCGACGACATAGGGGCCGCCAATTGGCCCGCCAAGGGGCCGCCAAATGGGCCGTCAGTTGGGTTGCCCAAGGGGCCGAGGGGTCGGGTTGTTACAATAAAAAGACGCCTTTTTATTGTAATGTCACGGCCCCTCGGCCCCTTGGGCGGCCACACTAGCGTCCCAACTGGCGGCCCTTGATGGTCCCTTGGGCGGCCACAATGGCGGCCCAACTGGCAACCCCTTATGTCGTCATCCGACGACCCTCGGTCATGTCGTCGGATGACGACATAAGGGGTCGCCAGTTGGGCCGCCATTGTGGCCGCCCAAGGGACCATCAGGGGCCGCCAGTTGGGTCGCTAGTGTGGCCGCCCAAGGGGTCGAGGGGCCGTGACGTTACATAAACCTTGTGCCTCTTCTTTCTAGTTGTTATTTTAATTTATCATTATTGTTGCTTTTAATTAGAGTTGAAAGAATGGGAGAGGTATTATTTTCTTTTTCAGGCAACTCACTCCCACAAGCCGGCCGCCAAGGGTCCTAACACCTTGTGCTTCTCCTTATCCTTTAGTGCTGGTTGAATCTTCTTCTTGGTCAACTTAGGGCACTTACTCTTATAATGTCCTTTCTCCCTATATTCAAAGCATACAATATTAACTTTATTTTTGTAATTTGAAAATTTTACACCTTCATTGTTTGTAAGGTTTACACTTAATTCTTCATTTGATTCAGATGAAGAGGCTTCTTCTTGGTCTAACATTGATACTCCATGCTCCCATCAATCCTTGAGGTGGATGCTTCTTTCTCTTCACCCTCAGATGTTGAACATCTCTCAACCTCCGAATCCTCAGGTACATCAAACAAGGAGTACACTCCTTTTCCTTTGTCCTTATGCTTTCTTAAGGATGGATCCTTTTGAATTTCTTCTTCTTTCAATGCTAAGCACCTCTGAACCTCGGAGTCTTTTTCTTCTTAGTTCAATGAATCACCCTCTTTAGATTCTTCTTGATTTGATGTAGTGGAGGGGACTTCATAAATCTTTACTAATTTACTTCAAAGCTTCTTGACATCCTTGTATTCTTTGATTTTGCATATGATTGTGCTTGGCAATAAATTAACCAAAATTTTGGTTACCTTATCATTTGCCCACATTTTAAATTTGTTCCTTACTCCAATGGCTTCGCTTGATGATGTTGCTGTTGATATCTTTTGGAGTTTCAAATCCCTCCATTAGAGTAAACCATTGCTCTATCTCCATCATGAAGAAATTTTCGATCCTTGACTTCTAAAGATTAAAGCTTGTCATTGTGAATGGTGGAGGTATCCTTATATCAAATATGAGTCCATCTTAGAAATCCATCTTGAAGTTGAGTTCCCTTTTGATGAAGTCCTTGACTTTATTTATTGGCACAATTCCCCAAGGTCAAGGTTGACCAGGTTGACTAAGCTTGAATTGTCTCAAGCACGAGTCCTAATGTGTGAGTTTCGATGTTTAACAACATATGAATATTGTTTTGACAATGTATGGAGATTGCAAGAGCAATCGTCCATTTGGGGAGATTGGTCAAGGTTGATCAGGTTAACAAGAAGAAGAGTCAAGTGCGTCAAGGTTGATTAGATACTCGACTGGAAAAGTCCTAATTGGAGGTTAGGTAAGGATAAGTCCAAGGAAAGGTTGGCAGAAGAGGGAAATCCAAGTGGATCATTATTAACTGGATACTTGGTATTGAAAGTCCTGGTGAATGAAGCTGGGCAGTGAAAAAATCCTGGTGAGTGAACCTAGGTGAAAGACCTAGTGAGTAAAGCTAGGCAGATGGAAATCCTAGTGAGTGAAGCCAGGTGAAAGTCCTAGTGACTGAAGCTAGGCGATAAGAATATCCTGGTGAGTGAACCTAGGCAATGGAAATTTAGGTGGGTCAAGAATGACCGGACATCTGATGATTGGATGTCCAAGTAGGTCAAAGGTTTGACCAAATACTTGGCACAAGAAGAAAAGTCCAAGTGACTCAAGGGATTGACCGGACACTTGGTGAAAAAGTCCCAGTAGGTCAAGGTTGACTGGATGCTAGGCAATGTGGAGTCCCAATAGGTTAAGGTTGACTGGATGTTGGGTTTGGGAACCCTAGACTTGAGTTAGGCAAGTTAGGTTTGGTCAATTGATTAGGTAATCGATTGAACCAAAGCCCAATCTATCAGTCGATCGATTGGGAGTGTGTTGCGAGTGAAAGCCCTAATCGATTAGTCGATCGATTGGGGAGACCTTCTTGCGAGCATAGAGAGGTTCCCAATCCATTAGCCGATCGATTGGGCCACGCCAATCGATCAGTCGATCGATTGGGGCTAAATTTCTTGTAGGAATGCGAGGAAGCTTGAATCAATTAGTCAATCGATTCAAGGATTTTCAAGCGAGAGCACAGAGGCACTCTGAATCGATTGGTCAATCGATTGGGATATGACCGTTGCGTAGGATGTAGGTTTTGGATGGCTGTGATTGCTGGGATTAGACGTGGCAATCAATTGGGAGGAGGCCCAATAGATTGGGATCCCTAGATCGCAGAATATAAAGGTGACTGTTATGTTTCCGTAAGTGTACGATTTCATCGTCAGTAATATATAAGATTTGTCAAATTCACAGGGACTGTTGATTAACCACTAGAGATGTCACAAAGTAAGTTATCTAGACGGTCGAAAGTTGGCTTTAGCACTTGTAAACTAACGAGAGTGATTGAAGAGAGAAAGGGAAGGATGAGAGAATCGATCTTGGAGAGAATTGAGATTTGGGAGATGGATTCTAGGATTTCGGTTTCATTATGATGTAGGATTATGTCCCTAATGCATAGTCACTTCCTTACCCTCCATGTTTAAGGATTAATTCCTATGTTAAGACCTTTTGACTCTAGAAATTGGGTAAGTATCGATGCCCTCTGTCACTAAGGGCATAATATGTCCGGTTGAATGGGTATCCTCTGTCACTAAGGACCCCTCAGTTATCCAGTCTAGTTGAAACCTTAAAAAGGAGATAAATCCCTCATGTCTACATGCTTATACCATTCACACACTTTATCAAACACATAAGAGGCACAACATAAGTAGAGCATGGCATAAAACCTTCATTGAACAAGAAAATTAGTGTACACTAGTTTATACATCAATCAATACATCAAAACTACTCCCTACATCCATAGAAAAGGAGATCTACTCCATTGTGATGGAAAAATAACCCCAAAACATAAAGTAAATCATACTTGCAACCCTTGATGTGAGAAGAAGGGGAAGAAGAGATGCTTGCCGAGGTTTCCGATGTCTTGGGGATGCCTCCTTGCTCTGGAGATGGACGGAACGTCAAGGGATAGCGGTGGACAAAGCTCTAGGGTTTCTCCCGAAGGGGATAACCCTTTCCCAAGGAGAGAGATGAAATCCCAAACCAAAGATGCCCCAAGAATAGGGTTCTCGACCCTTTTATACCTCCTTCAAGCTGCCCAGGAAAACCAGGATTATAGGGGTTTGGTAAATCGAGTTTTTCACCTATTAAACCAGGTTTTCTCGTAATTTACCCTGAACCAAAGTTGTAGCTCTTGTATCTTCAATCAGATACTTGGATCGAGCCCTAGCTCCAATCGAGCTGAAAGGTATGGCGATTCAAAGTTTGGTTTGCAGTCTGGGCAGAGGTCCAGTTGAACTCGCGGTTGGGAGGCACGACCGTGCCATTTAGCATAGGCAGACAATGCTTTCTCTCTGTTGGACCTGAAGTAAAGTTGTATATCTTGAAGTCAGCTACGTTTTGGTATAAATAACATCCTAAAACTCCAACGGAGTGCAAAGTTATGACCAAATTACGAATGGTCTGCAATCTTCCCATAATTCAGCACAACCCTGTTTTGGCGTGGTACGACTCGTGTTCTTCATCACACGATCGTGTGGAATCCACATGGCCTCACACGGCTTCTTCTCGGGTTGAGTCAGACGACCGTGTGGCTCACACGGCCGTGGCCTTTTTCTTCTCTGCCGAGGTCACACGACCGTGTGGATTCACACGGTCGTGACCTTTCTCTCCTCTGGATCATAGGCACGGCTGTACCATTTGGCATGGTCGTGTGTTTCTTGGCCATGGGATGTTGGCACGGTCGTGTGTCTCACACGACCCAAGCTCCTGTGTGCATTTTTGCTTCATTTTTTCTCCAAATTGCATCCTGTCAATAAAAACAAGTAAAGAGTAGATCTCCGAACAAAATATAATAGAAGTATGACATAACAATGAAATAGGGTGCAATAAACATAGATTATGCTAATGAAATAAAAGTAGATGTGCGTAAAGACATGCATAAAAGTGTATATAATCTATGCACATCACACCTCCAGACTTAAATCTTTTCTTGTCCTCAAGCAAAACCCACAATCTAGATTCATGTGCATAGATGACATGTAATAATCCCTAGTGAATCAATATAAACCTATCATATAGTTTCATTGATGAGCATAATACCAAAATTGTTTGAGTGTGACCTAAGTAGAAGTTCTCCGTGTTGAGTGTAATAAGTGGCTTAACTTTTTCAAGTGTCAATCTCTAAGCCTAGTCAATTTTTAATTTAACCATGTTTCTCATACTTCCAGTGATAGGTACTTACCTGCCACATGCAAGGTTCGTTTCTCTCAAAAATGCTATGCATCATCTACACAAGGTCTCAAAGGAATACTCAGTATCAAGAGAAACATAGCATTCATTTCCCCAGTAACCTAACTCGGTCTCAAAGGAGTGAATTGCTAGTTTCCACTCATGATAACTATTTTTTTATCCCTTATTTTTTTCCTTATTTTTTTAATGTTTGCAAAGTATCAAACTTGAACAAACTTTCATTTTTTTTTGGGATTGATTTTTTCAAATGAGCTTACATGATCTGAGTTTATCCAGTAACCAAAATGTAGTTGAGAGGTCTGTTGGGAATTTCGGGCCACAAAAACCGCTTTTTCGCATTGCGGAAACCCCGATTCCCATGCCACCGGATCCGTGCGAAGTAAAATTTTTTGAAAAACATTACGAGTACGAGTTTCTTATGATAGTTCTAAACTAGATCTACAAGGAGAAGGAATTTACCCTCGATGCGATGCCCTTCGCAATCTCGCTCATCCAACGGTTCGCCGGATCTCGAGATCGTCAAGTGTACGATCCTCTAGAAGTATCCACACGAACAAACTAGGTGGAGAAGACCAAACAAAGGTGTGCTAGCACCTTAGATGGTTCGGATAAGGAGGAGGAGAGGGAGAGCAAGAAGAGAGGAAGAAGGAGGAATGAATGCCTTTAATGAAAATCAAATTTTCATCCACACCATAAGTGGCTGGCCACTATTGGAGTTGTAACCTCCATTCTCATTTAATGTGACCATTAAAGAGGAGATTTGTAACCTCCATGAGGTGGCACACACATGTGCAAAACTTAATGATGTGTAACACCAGTATTGGCCACTTAATGCCAACTCACAAATGAGGTGACATATAGTCAAGTCAAACTTGACTCTTCCTCTCAAGTCAAGTCAAACTTGACTCTTTCTCTCAAGTCAAGTCAAACTTGACATTATAACTCCCATGGTTGATCAAATCCAACCATTTGATTCAAGCCAATTTAATATAATGGATCTAGTTCATTTAATTAAATTGATTCAATGAGTCATAATCTAAATTAGACTAATTGAACACATGAATCAAATTGGGTCCAACTCAATTAGTTCAATTAGGATTACTCTTAATCCAATTTGATTCATCACATGAATCTAATCCTCTTGGTTCATCATATAAACCTAATCTCCATCTAATTGTCCTTTGTGTGTGACCCTATAGGTTCTTATAACGTTGGCAATGCTCCTAAACCAATTTAGAAGCATAAGTAATGAGCGGTATCTAGCAACACATCATTACTACCCAAGTTATAAGAATGTTGAGATCCAACATCACCTTGTGACTACTAATTGTGACTCCTCACAATATATGACATTGTCCTTCTATCCTAGACATCTAGATTGATCAATGTGAGGCATAGACCGTGTCATCCTCTAATCAATCTAAATCTTGAACTCCAAGTAGACTCACTCAATCAAATGAGCTCAACATCTCATATTGACTCATTTGGGCATGACCATGCACTTAGTGGTCTCACTCTATCAAGAATATCGATGTCACTCCCGTCATATAGGAGGGATAGATCCCATCTACATCACTCACATCCCTCTGCATATTACTACCCAAGTTATAAGAATGTTGAGATCCAACATCACCTTGTGACTACTAATTGTGACTCCTCACAATATATGACATTGTCCTTCTATCCTAGACATCTAGATTGATCAATGTGAGGCATAGACCGTGTCATCCTCTAATCAATCTAAATCTTGAACTCCAAGTAGACTCACTCAATCAAATGAGCTCAACATCTCATATTGACTCATTTGGGCATGACCATGCACTTAGTGGTCTCACTCTATCAAGAATATCGATGTCACTCCCGTCATATAGGAGGGATAGATCCCATCTACATCACTCACATCCCTCTGCATAATTTGTTACATACCCAGTAATCACCTTTATAGTCCACCCAGTTACGGGTGACGTTTGACGAAGCCAAAGTACATAACTCCTTATGTAGGGAACCATGGTGACTTCAGGTCTAAGGACTAATAGTCATACTAATAGCCACATGAGAAAGTATATGCCACTCATATAACGATCCATGATACTTTCTCATGGCGGGTCATTTAGTATACATTCTCCAATGCATACCCATGTGTCAACTTGATATCTCCATATCCATGACTTGTGAGATCAAGTCATCGAGTTGACCTACATGCTAGTCTCGTTGCATTAACATTGTCCCTGAATATTAATACTCGACTAGGAATGATTAAGAATAGTGTTCCCTATATCATCTCACTATCGATTCAACTAATCGATTGATATAGGTAAGAACCTTCTACTCAAGGACGCTATTATACTTAGTTATTTGACACCAATACAAGTAAGTATAATAACCAAAACAAATATCTTTATTTATATAAGAATATGATACAATGAGTCCATACAACAATCAACAAATGATTGGCTGGTCACCATAGAAGCAAGAGTACTAGTCCGGTTCTATGAAATATGACTATTTTAAAAAATATCTACCATCAAAGTCAAGCATAATGTGAAGAGATCCTAAAACTAGGCCAACATTCAAATTCTTCTAGTAATAACAATGCTCACTTCATGCTACTATGGATAGGAAAATAAAGATCAATAGGCATACTAGCATACCAAATCACACAACATAAATATCTAGATGAAGCATGCTAGTATTTTGTATTAAGGAACAAACAATCATGACGTGATGAATGATGCAACTAGGAAAAACTTATTATGCAAAAGAAATAAAAAAAATTAAACTAAACCAAATGCATCTAATGCATCCCCCCAGACTTAAACTTTTCATTGTCCCAATAAAAACTAAAGGAAATGTGAAGGATATTAAAAGTAAGAGAAGTTACCAAATGATGTGTGCCAAATGCCCATGTCATTAACTTCTCCACCATGTAGTTGTCCTCCTCCTAATCTTTGAATCCTATAAAAGAAAGTAGACAACAAAAATTAAGTAGAGGATACATGTTTATTATAAAGAAATGAAACTAGAAAGAACTGAAGACATGAATGAAAATGAACTTGGGTTGCCTCCCAAGAAGCGCTTGTTTAAGGTCATTAGCTTGACCACCTCATTAGATTTATCGAAATCTTGCTCTTGGAGGGGTAAGATATTTCATCACCCTCTAACCAAGGGCTCTTATTATGGAGGGAGCTTTCATCAAAGGAGCTACAGAGTAAAGTATACCTCTCTCCATCTTTGTGTTCTTTGAAGTTTTTTCAAGTGGTCGAAGACGGTTCAGTCTGAGCTTCCAACTATGGGCCTCTTGAAAACCTACACACCCAAAAGAAAGGCAAACCTCCCACAAGAATGTAATATAAGAAGGAACTAGAACCGTATTAGTATAAACTGAATATGTATAAAAAATTGAATCACATCCAACAAAATCAATTATAGGTACCTCTATAAAATTTTCCAAAAGATCACTAGAAATACTAACCTTGCATTGTTGAGATGTACTTGAAAGTTCTAAACAAGTGGACATGACCCCTTCAGAATTATGTAATGGCTCTAGCTCTGACTCAAGTGGTGGTGCTTCTGAAAGTGGTGATTCTTGTGGCTTTGCTTCCATTACACAAGTCCCTACACATTTATCATCAGCCAATTCCATTCTTACAAATTCCATTGTATCAATTGGTTGTGCGACCAAAGGAGGTGATCCTTGAGACATTTTATCCATAGTACATGCCCCTACACTTTTATCCACCACATCATCATCATAAGTAGTGAAGAGTCCACTAACATCTATATCATCAATAGAAGAATCAACAGCTTTATTAGAAATTTGTAGTAATAGTTGTAAAGCTAGGATCCCCCGTTGCACCATTAGCTCTTCAGAATCATGTGTTATGGTCTTCATCTAACTTGGAGTAGGAAAATTTGGGTTTTGAGAGTCCTCCAAGTCCATCAGCTCATCTAGTTGTGAATGATGTGGTCTGTCATGAAAAATCATCCTGAAACTCTGACAAACTTTGATTTACTTGGGAAATATGCTCAACATTTTGTATGCAGTTGTAGTCCAAATTTTGATGGTCCATCCAAAATTGATTGTAATGTTGATGTGTGTCAGGATTCTGCTGCTGGAATAGTGACTACTCATGTTGCTAAGGAATTAACTTAAGTTGAAAGTTCTGGATTTGATAATCTCCCCAGTCATAGTCATAAGTGTCAGGAACTTGATCATATGTATCTTGATGTTGAGGTTGGAATAAGTGCTGAAGTTCCATGGAGGAGCTCGCAGCATTTTGGAAGAAGTGACATAAAACAGCTGAATGGGATGAACTGCCACAAGCCGTGCAGATATTATCAGTTGGTTCTGTGGGAGGGGCATCTTCCTTTTGAAAGAGGTGACATATGGCAGGCGGATGAGACGTGCTACCACATCCTCCATAAAGGAACTCAAGTTACTCATCTGGATCATAGCCTTTATCAATGGGAGATCTGGGTCTTACACTCATGGGTGTGAAAAATTCTCTTAAAGATCTACTTGACATGTTAGTGCTCAAGATATCTAAAAAAAATAAAAAACAAAATGCAGAATTTGAATTGCAAGAAAAAGAAAAAAATGCAAAATTTAAGGACAAGAAAGAAAATGCATGGTTTTTTTTCGATTATATATATGGAAAACAAATTACAATTTTTTTTTTTGAATTATGAAAATGGAAAAACAAAAACTATTCATAAGTCTAGATTAACTAAATTGCTAATCTACTAATGTTAATGCGAACAGTCCCCGACAACAGTGCCAAAAACTTGTTACGTTTCCGCAAGTGTACAGTTTCGTCGTCAGTAATATATAAGATTTATCGAATCCACAGGGACTGTTGATTAAGCACTAAAGATGTCGCAAGGTAAGTTATCTAGACGGTTGAAAGTTGGCTTTGGCGCTTGCAAACTAACAAGAGTGATTGAAGAGAGAAAGAGAAGGATGAGAGAATCGATCTTGGAACGAATTGAGCTTTGGGAGATGGATTATAGGATTTCGGTTTCATTATGATGTAGGATTATGTCCCTAATGCATAGTCACTTACTTACCCTCCATGTTTAAGGATTAATCCCTATGTTAAGACCTTTTGACTCTAGAAATTGGGTAAGTATCGATGCCCTCTGTCACTAAGGGCATAATACGTCCGGTTGAATGGGTATCCTCTGTCACTAAGGACCCCTCAGTTATCCAGTCTAGTTGAAACCTTAAAAAGGAGATAAATCCCTCATGTCTACATGCTTATACCATTCACACACTTTATCAAACACATAAGAGGCACAACATAAGTAGAGCATGGCATAAAACCTTCATTGAACAAGGAAATTAGTGTACACTAGTTTATACATCAATCAATACATCAAAACTACTCTCTACATCCATAGAAAAGGAGATCTACTCCATTGTGATGGAAAAATAACCCCAAAACATAAAGTAAATCATACTTGCAACCCTTGATGTGAGAAGAAGGGGAAGAAGAGATGCTTGCCGAGGTTTCCGATGTCTTGGGGATTCCTCCTTGCTCTGGAGATGGACGGAACGTCAAGGGATAGCGGTGAACAAAGCTCTAGGGTTTCTCCCAAAGGGGAGAACCCTTTCCCAAGGAGAGAGATGAAATCCCAAACCAAAGATGCCCCAAGAATAGGGTTCTTGATGCTTTTATACCTCCTCCAAGCTGCCTAGGAAAACAAGGATTACAAGGTCCGGTAAACTGAGTTTTTCACACATTAAACCAGGCTTTCTCGTGATTTATCCTGAACCAAAGTTGTAGCTCTTGAAATTATTTTCAATATGATACTTGGATTGTGCCCTGGCTCCATCCGAGTCAAAAGTTGTGGTGGTTCAAAGTTTGGTCTGCAGTTTGAGCGGAGGTCCAGTTGAACCCGTAGTTGGGAGGCACTGTCATGCCATTTAGCACGGGCATACAATGCTTTCTCTCTATTGGATCTGAAGCAAAGTTGTAGATCTTGAAGTCAGCTACGTTTCAGTGTAAAGAACATTCTTAAAATTCAACAGATCATAAAGTTATGGCCAAATTATGAATTGTCTGCAATTTGCCCAAAATTCAGCACATCCCTGTTTTGGCATGGCACGACCCGTGTTCTTCGTCACACGGTCGTGTGGAATCCACACCGCCTCACATGGCTTCTTCTCGGGTTGAGTCACACGGCCGTGACCTTTCTCTCCTCTGGATCGTTGGCACGACCGTGTGTTGCTTGGCCATGGGATGTTGGCACGGTCATGTGTCTCATATGGCCCAAGCTCCTGTGTGCGTTTTTGCTTCATTTTCACTCCAAATAGCATCCTATCAATAAAAACAAGCAAAGAGTAGATCTCCAAACAAAATATAATGAAATTATGACATTACAATGAAATATGGTGCAATAAACATAGATTATGCTAATGAAATACAAGTAGATGTGCGTCAAGACATGCATAAAAGTGTATATAATTTATGCACATCAGCGACAGTGATTTTAAATGAGGCAGCGCTTACACGAGTTCTTCTCCGCTTGTTCACACTCATCACCGCCAGTTCTTGAAGCATTTTTGGTACAAGTGTTGTTGCACTCCCAAGAGTCAAGAGACATCCTCAAGTTACACAAGATCAAGCAAGAAGAGGTTTCCTTTTGTATTTCTATATTTATTTCTTGCTTCAAGTTGTATCTTGTTGTGTGAGTGTTGTACGAGGTTTCTCCGCCTCTGGTTGTTCCGAGAAGGAGTTATTTTCTTAGTGGAGGGTGTGCTCAATGTGTGGATCCTTGGATTAGTCACCTCTTCTTGAGGTGGATACCAAGTAAATGTACGTGTTAGCATTAGAGAGCTTGACTTTGATTCTATCCGCTGCAAACCAACATCTACCAAGCAAGCGAATAAGTGAGACGAGCTATTCGCCCCCTTCTAGCTCCTAAGTGACCTAACAAGTGTTATCAGAGGGAGGCTGCTCTTTACCGGACTCAACACCGGAAGGACAACAAGGTAGAGGTTGAAGAAGTTGAAGCCCCAAATTTTAACAAGTCAAAGACTTCACCAAGATGAGCTTAACTTCAAAATAGATTTCCGAGATGGACTCGGATATGACACAAGGATGCCTCCACCATTCACATCAACGAGCTTCGATTCTTGGAAATCAAGGATTGAAAATTTTCTTATGATGGAAATAGAGCAATGGTTTGCTCTAATGTAAGGATTTCAAGCTCTAAGAGATTCAAAAGGCAAACTCATCTAAAGGAGCAAATGGAGTCAAGAGCAAGTCCAATGATGTGAGGCCAATGATAAAGTGACTAAGCTTTTGGTCAATTTATTGTCTAGTAATATCTTAAACAAGATAGGAGAATTTGAAGATGCCAATGAGCATTGGAGCAAATTGGAAAAGATTCATGAAGAACCCTCCACTACACCAAATCAAGAAAAATCCAAATAGGGAAACTCATTGGATTGATGTGCGTAGGTTATATACACTTTTATGCATGTCTTGACGCACATCTACTTGTATTTCATTAGCATAATCTATGTTTATTGCACCCTATTTCATTGTAATGTCATACTTCCATTTTATTTTGTTCGGAGATCTGCTCTTTGCTTGTTTTGATTGACAGGACGCTATTTGGAGTGAAAATGGAGCAAAAATGTACACGGGAGCAACTCCGGAAGAAATCCAGCCTGGGTCGTGTATGCCACACGACCGTGTGGCCACTGGTATGTTTTGGCCGTGCCAAATGGCACGACCGTGCTAGCATCAGATGTGAAGAAGGCCACAGTCGTGTGACTCACACTGCCATGCCAAGCTCCCCGTGGCTAGGCAGCACACGGCCATGCCAAATGGCACGGCTGTGCCAAGTTTCCAGAGTAGAGGAAGGCCATGGCCGTGTGAAATCACACGACCGCGTGACCTTGGCAGAGACGAAGAAGGTCATGGCCGTGTGATCCACACGACCATGTGACTCAACCCAGGAGGGAGCCGTGTGAGGCCGTGTGGATTCCACACGGTCGTGTGACGAAGAACACAGGTCGTGCCACGCCAAAAATAGAGCTGTGCTGAATTCTAGCATATTACAAACCGTTCGTAAAACGACCATAACTTTGTACTCCATTGGAGTTTCGGGTTGTTCTTTATACCAAAACGTATCTGACTTCAAGATCTACAACTTTTATTCAGGTCCAACAGAGAGAGAGACTAATTTGCCCATGCTAAATGACATGGCCGTGCCTCCTAACCGCGGGTTCAACTGGACCTCCGCCCAGACTGCAGACCAAACTTTGAACTACCATAACTTTTGGCTCGATTGGAGCCAGGGCTCAATCTAAGTATCCAATTGAAGATAATTTCAAGATCTACAACTTTGGTTCAGGGTAAATCACGATAAAACCTGGTTTAGTGGGTAAAAAATCCGGTTTACCGGACCCTTGTTTTCCTAGTTTTCTTGGGCAGCTTGGAGGAGGTATAAAAGGGGCAAGATCCCCATTCTTTGGGGAGATCTTGGGTTTGGGACTTCGTCCTCTCCTTGGGGAAGGGATCTCCTCTTAGGGGGAAACCCTAGAGTTTCATTCTCCTCCATCCCTTGGCGATCCATCCATCTCCGGAGCAAGGAGGCATCCTCAAGACATCGGAATCATCGGCAAGCATCTCTTCTTCTCCTTCTTCTCAAATCTAAGGTTGTAAGTATGCTTTTCTTTATTTTTTGGAGCTGTTCTTCCTTAGCAATGGAGTAGATCTCTAGATCTAGGATATAGGAAGTATTTGTGATGTGATGGTGATGTAAAACTATGTAGATTTGCCATGTTTTCTATTCAATGACTTGTTGATATCTTGTTCATGTTTGATGTAATGTGTGTGTGAATCTTGTTTATATCTTTTGCATATTTTATCAAATGGTTGTGTAGAATTTTTAATCCCGTAGGGGGGATACCCTAGATCGATTATCCGAGGGACGTACGTGATAGACATACCCGTGTAAGGACGATTTAGGGTATCACCTTGAAAGGAGAAGCAAATCTCCACAAGGAAGTAGGGGATCGAGCATAATCACTATTTCTATTTCTATATTATTGCGTGTTAGTGTGTTTCTATGTTGATTATCCGAGGGACGCACGTGACAGGCAAGCCCGTGTAAGGACAACATAGGAATCATTCCCATTTAGTAGCATAGGACATGGAGTAGGAGATCATGCCGGCTTATCCACTGCAGGGGAGAGTCGGTAATGAATCTAGCTTCCTTATACAAGAGCATGAACATAGAGGATAGGAACTAAGAAATCTATGTAACATCGCCTAGCATTAAAAGGAAACTGGAATCCTAGAATCTATCATTCTCCATCCTCTTAGTCCCTGTGGATACAATATCTTTTATTATTACTGACGATGTAACCATACACTTATGATTCGTAACAAGTTTTTGGCGCCGTTGCCGGGGACTGTTTTCGATTATCATTAGTTGATTAGCATATGAGTTACTCTAGACATTTTTCTTTCTCTTTTTTGCATTTTCCTTCTTGCTTTTCATTATGCATTTTATTTCTTGTCTTTAATTCTGCATTTTTAGTTTTTCTTGTAATTTCTTTTTTAGATATCTTGAGCACTAACATGTCAAACAGGATTTCAAGAGAATTTTTCACACCCATCAGCGCAAGAGAAAGATCTTTCATTGATGAATATTATGATTCAAATGACGATGAATTTGAGTTCCTTTGTGGAGTGTGTGGTAGCACATCTCATCCAGCTGCTATTTGTCACTTCTTCCAAAAATCTGCTAATACTCCGGAACTTCAATTCTTGGTTCAACCTCAACATCAAGATACATATGGGCAAGTTCCTGATACTTATGGCTATGACTGGGGAGATTATCAAATTCAGAACCTTCAACCTCAGTTAATTCTAGAGCAGAGTGAGTAGTCATTTTCCCAGCAGCAGAACTCTGACCCACCTCAGCACTACAATCAGGATTGGATGGATTATCAAAATTTTAATTATAGAAGCGTGCAAGGTGTTGATAATTCTTTTCAAGCATCTCAGAGTCTCTCAGAGTTTCAGGATGATTTTTCATTGTATAGATCACATCATTCACAACCAGATGAGCCGATTGACTTGGAGGACTCCCAAGACACAAATATTCCTGCTCCAAGTCAGATGGAGACCACAACACAAGTTTCTGAAGAGCTAATGGTGCAACGATGGATTTTAGCTTTACGAATATTACTACAAGTTTCTAATAAAGTTGTTGATCCTTCTTTTGATGATATTGATGTTAGTGGATTCTTCACTACTTATGATGATGATGTGGTGGATAAAAGTGTAGGGACATGTACTATGGAGGAAATGTCCCAAGGATCACCTCCTTTGATCGGACAACCAATTGACACTATGGAAGTAGAAAGAATGGAATTGGTCGATGACAAATGTGTAGGGACTTGTGCAACGGAAGCAAAGCCCCAAGAATCACTACTGTCAGAAGCACCACCACTTGAGTCAGAGCTAGAGCCACTACATAATTCTAAAGAAGTCACATCCACTTGTTTAGAACTTTCAGGTACATCTCAACAATGCAAGGTTAGTATTTCTAGTGATCTTTTAGAAAATTTCATAGAGGTACCTATAATTGATTTTATTGGATGTGATTCAATTTTTGATAAATACTTAGTTCATACTAATATGATTCTAGTTCTTTCTTTTATTATATGCTTGTGGGAGGTCGGCCTTTCTTTTGGTTGTACAGGTTTTCAAGAGGCCAATAATTGGATGCTCACACCGAACCGTCGCTGACCGTCGAAAAGGACTTTTAAGGAGACGAAGATGAAGAGAGCGGGGATGCACTACATTGTTTTTATAATGACAACTCTCTTCATAATAAATTGGGCCATTGGAAGAAAAGTCCGGAAGTTTCTCACTATGGCAAGATCACGATTTCGATGAGCCTACTAAGAGGTAGAGCTAATGACCTTAAACAAGCACTTCTTGGGTGACAACCCAAGTTCATTTTCCTTATTTTCATTCATGTCTTTAGTTCTTTCTTGTTTTCATTTCTTTCTTCATAATAACTCATACCCTCTACTTAAGTTTTCTTGTCTATTATTGTTTTGTAGATTTCAAAATTGTGGAGGAATGTGAGCATTGGCTAGAGGAGTATTTTCAAGAACATGAATGTAAACCATTTGGATCTCATCACTTGGTAACTTCTCTAAACTCCATAAAACCTCCTCCATATATCATTTCTAGTTTTCATTGGGACAATGAAAAGTTTAAGTCTGGGGGGATGCATTAGATGCATTTGGTTTAGTTTAGTTTTTGTATAATAATTTTTTATTTTTGCTAGTTGCACATTCATCACATCATGTTTGTTTGTCCTTATTGCAAAATACTAGCACGTTTATTCTAGATTTCATGTGATTTATTGGTTACTTATGGTGCTATTATGTTTAGTGATATATCTTTTTCTATCTATGATAGCATGAAGTGAGCAAGGTTTTTACTATAAGAGTTTAAGTATTGGCCTTGTTTTAGGATCTCTATACACTATGCCTATTTTTGATGGTTGATAACTCTAAAATAGTCATGATTCATAGAATTGGACTAGTACTTGTGCTTCTATGGTGACCTCTCAACTACATTTTGGTTACTGGATAAACTCAGATCATGTAAGCTCATTTGAAAAAATCAATCCCAAGAAAAAAAAATGAAAGTTTGTTCAAGTTTGATACTTTGAAAACATTCAAAGAAGAAAAAATAAGGGATAAAAAATAGTTATCGTGAGTGGAAACTAGTAATTCACCCCTTTGAGACCGAGTTAGGTTACTGGGGAAATGAATACTATGTTTCTCTTGATACTGAGTATTCCTTTGAGACCTTGTGTAGATGATGCATAGCATTTTTTTGGGGAACGAACCTTGCGTGTGGCAGATAAGTGCCTATCGCCGGAAGCATAAGGAACACAATTTTATGACGACTTGACTAGACTTAGGGATTGAAACTTGATAAACATAGGCCACTTTCGCACTGAGCACGGAGGACTACTATTTAGGTCATACTCAAATTACTTTTGTATCTTGCTCACCAATGAAATCATTTGATATGATTAGATTGACTTGTTAGAGATTATGATGCACTATTTAACCACAAAAATCTAGATTATGGGTTTTGCTTGAGGACAAGCAAAGGTTTAAGTCTGGGGGGTGTGATGTGCGTAGGTTATATACACTTTTATGCATGTCCTGACGCACATCTACTTATATTTCATTAGCATAATCTATGTTTATTGCACCCTATTTCATTGTAATGTCATACTTCCATTATATTTTATTCGGAGATCTGCTCTTTGCTTGTTTTGATTAACAGGATGCTATTTGGAGCGAAAATGGAGCAAAAATGCACACGGGAGCAACTCCGGAAGAAATCCAGCCTGGGTCGTGTATGCCACACGGCCGTGTGGCCATTGGTATGTTTTGGTCGTGCCAAATGGCACGGCCGTGCTAGCATCAGATGTGAAGAAGGTCACGGTCGTGTGACTCACATGGCCATGCCAAGCTCCCCGTGGCCAGGCAGCACACGACCATGCCAAATGGCTGACCGTGCCAAGTTTCCAGAGCAGAGGAAGGCCACGGCCGTGTGAAATCACACGGTCGTGTGACCTTGGCAGAGACGAAGAATGTCATGGCCGTGTGATCCACACGACCGTGTGACTCAACCCGGGAGGGAGCCGTGTGAGGCTGTGTGGATTCCACATGGTCGTGTGACGAAGAACACGGGCCATACCACGCTAAAAACAGAGCTGTGCTGAATTCTGGCAGATTGCAGACCGTTCGTAAAACGGCCATAACTTTGTGATCCATTGGATTTTCGAGTTGTTCTTTATACCAAACGTAGCTGACTTCAAGATCTACAACTTTTATTCAGGTCCAACAGAGAGAGAGACTTATCTACCCGTGCTAAATGGCACAGCCGTGCCTCCCAACCGCTGGTTCAACTGCACCTCCGCCCAAACTGTAGACCAAACTTTGAACCACCATAACTTTCGTCTCGGTTGGATCCAAGGCTGGATACAAGTATCATATTGAAGATAATTTCAAGAGATAAAACTTTGGTTCAGGGTGAATCACAAGAAAACTTGTTTTAGTGGGTGAAAAACCAGGTTTACTGGACCCCTATTTTCCTGGTTTTCTTGGGCAGCTTGGAGGAGGTATAAAAGGGGCAAGATCCCCATTCTTTGGGGAGATCTTGGGTTTGGGACTTCGTACCTCTCCTTGGGGAAGGGTTCTCCCCTTAGGGGGAAGTCCTAGAGTTTCATTCTCCTCCATCCCTTGGCGATCCATCCATCTCCAGAGCAAGGAGGCATCCCCAAGACATCGGAATCATCAGCAAGCTTCTCTTCTTCCCCTTCTTCTCAAATCTAGGGTTGTAAGTATGTTTTTCTTTATGTTTTGGGATATTCTTCCTTAGAAATAGAGTAGATCTCTAGATCTAGGATATAGGAAGTATTTGTGATGTGATGGTGATGTAAAACTATGTAGATTTATCATGTTTTCTATTCAATGACTTGTTGATGCCTTGTTCATGTTTGATGTAATGTGTGTGTGAATCTTGTTTATATCTTTTGCATGTTTTATCAAATGGTTGTGTAGAATTTTGAATCCCGTAGGGGGGATACCCTAGATCGATTATCCGAGGGACGTACGTGACAGACATGCCCGTGTAAGGACGATTTAGGGTATCACCTTGAAAGGAGAATCAAATCTCCACAAGGAAGTAGGGGATCGGGCATAATCACTATTTCTATTTCTATGTTATTGCGTGTTAGTGTGTTTCTATGTTGATTATCCAAGGGACTCACATGACTGGCAAGCCCGTGCAAGGACAATATAGGAATCATTCCCATTTAGTTGCATAGGACATGGAGTAGGAGATCATTGCAGCTTATCCACTGCAGGGGAGAGTCAGCAATGAATCTAACTTCCTACAAGAGCATGAACATAGAGGATAAGAACTAAGCAATCTATGTAACATCACCTAACATTATAAGGAAATCGAAATCCTAGAATCCATCATCCACCATCCTCTAAGCTCAATCCCTTTTAAGATCCATTCTCTCTCTTTTCTCTTCTCTTTCTCTTACTCTCTTTTCTCACCAATCTTAGGTTTGTCTAGATAATTCGTTGTGCGAAGTTGATTAGTGCTTAATCAACAGTCCCTGTGGATATGATATCTTTTATTATTACTGACGACGTAACCGTACACTTGCGGTTCATAACATGGATCAAGAAGAAGAGAAGTTCGAAGTTGAGAGATGCTCAACATCGGAAGAAGAAGATCAAGAAGCCTCATTCTAAATGGAGTGCAATGAAAAAGGCAAAGAGGGAGCATACTCTTTGTTTAATGTGCAAGAGGATGAAGATGAAGAGGCCTCCACCTCTAGGATTGAGGGGAGTGTCATTCATTGACACAGGAGCAAGAAGAAGCTTCTACCTCCGGGTCAAATGGAGAGGAAGATGATGCCACCTCCATAAGCCAAGAAAAATCAAATGGAGGATCATGTGCGACCCCTATAAGCAAAGGTATAGAAATTTCAATTAGCAAAAATAAAAATCATATTATTTGCTTTGAGTGTAGGGAGAAAAGGGCATTACAAAAGCATGTGCCCTAGGTTGACCAAGAAGAAAGGTCAAGTGGCACTGAAGGGCATGGAGAAGCTCAAGAAGGTCGGTCCCATAACAAGGAAGAGTAAGAAACACATTGTGTATTTTTTGTGCAATCAAAGAGGGCATTATTGAAGTCAATGTCCTAAGGGAAGGAAACTGACCAAAGTCAAAGGAGGAAGCTCAAGTCAAGGGAGAGCTTCAAAGGGAAAACTCAAGGTATCATTTATTAAGCCAATTCCTTTGACCCATGATAATAAGAATGCTAGAAATAATTTATATCATTTCAATGCTATCTATCATAAGAATAGAAAGCATGATAGGATCAAAGAAAACTATGTAGCTCTTCATTCTAAGACTACCTCACCTAAGGTTAGGAAGGTAGATAACAATCTAGGTAAAAATTCTAAGGATCTTAGATATACGCCTAGAAATAGAAATGCTCAAGGACTAAATGAAAAATCAAAATCGAAGGATTTAAGGATTTAAGGATGGAAAATCAAGCCTTGAGGTCAAAGCTTGATAAATTGAAAAGGACCCTAAAAAGAATGAAAAATATCTTTAAGGGGTCAAATGAGCAAAACCTAGGTTTAGGACATCAAGAGTCATCCAATGGGCATAGAGGTTTGGGATACAAACCTTAGGCTAAGAAGGATGTGACCTCGTATCATAGGGTTCCATATAGCTATGAAACCAACCCTAGGTCTAGGGGCCAAGTCAATGATATAAGGGAAGTTATCCCTAGAAGTATTTTTGCCAAGACCAATATGACTAAGGCTTTTAAGAAGTCTAAGAAAGTCACTAAGAAGGTCACAAGGGAAGCTATCCCTAGAGTTGACCTAGAGGAGTCGAGAATGACCAAGGCTTCTAAGAAGCCTAGGAAGGTCATTAGGAAGGTATCTAAGGAAGTTATCCCCAGTCAGTACCTAAAATACTCAATGAGGACCAATAGATTTTGGGTTCCTAAGAGTATATTCTCTACACCTTAGATGGGTTAGAGAGTGTTAACTTAAATTGGAAGGGTAGTTTACCCAACCTTGATGAAGTTGGCACTTGGAGAGCATTTTTAAGTTAGTTATTATTCCTTGAAAATAAAAAGTATTGAATGATTACTCTTTGAAAGAGTAAAATATACTAAACTTTGAGGAATTGGACTTAAGTTAGATTGGCACAAATAAGGAAAAGCAAAAGAAACGCCAAGTTGGAAGTTTGGCATTTTCTTAGGAAAATGAGGTCATCTAGGATTAAGGTTAAGTTAGCAAAGATTTAGAGATACATAGATAGATAATCTAGGTATATTTATTTATGCTAATTTACCATAATTGTTTGCCCATCATATGTCATAACATCATATTTTACATTCATGCTTATTATGAAAAACAAATAAAAATACCATGTCATGTTATACATACATCATGTAACAATAGTATGTTTCTTTTGAAAATTATTCATTTTGACGTATGTCATAAATCATCATGCATTATTTTCAATTCCTTGTAATTAAGGACAATGATATTTATCAACAAATGGTAAAGAATTTGATTAACAAGTGACATCCTAGGTGGATGTTTATAAATTAAAATGCCTAGATATATACGAATGATCCTTTAGTTTAGGAAAAACCAATATCTACATTTCACAAAGGCTATAAGGTGACTTGTATGTATTTTAGTGCATATTAGATACAAGTGAGATGTTAGGATAATGAACAAAACTCAAGATGTTGATTTAGTTCATTTATTTGAGTTTTAGTTTCATCAAAATACATAGTTATGTGTTATCCAATCATTGGAAAAGCTAATGTACAAGTCATGTGCATTGAGCCCAAAGAACATGGCTGGAAATTGGTTTTGAAAATCATTTTAAATATAAATACTTTGGAAAACCTTGGTGAAGATTATTTTTTAATAGTAATCACCATTGAAAAGTTAGACACAAATTATAAAAAATATTGAAGTTTTCAAGTTTATGTCAATCTTTGAAAATATGAAGTATTTTCTTAGAAAATTATTTTTCTTTGATTGTATATGTCTTATATAATGTCTACAAGAATTTTCATATTTTTTTGAATTTTGTAAAATTATTGGGGTATTTCTAAATTTTAACTAAAATATGATTTTAGAAATTCAGAAATTCGGAAATCTAATCGATCAGTCGATCGATTGGGTGAGTTCCATCGATCAGTTGATCGATTGAACTGGATTTTCTCATGAGCAGATGCTCATGGAATTGATCAACCGATCAATTCAACTCTGCCTGGATTGATCAGTTGATCTATTCAAGGGTATTTTCTATGAACAGAAACTCGCGGAATTGATTAGTGGATCAATTGAATGACTTCAATTGATTGAGTCCCAACTTCAATCAAAAGACTGATGTTGACTGAAAATGTCTAATTTCAGCACACTAAGCCATTTTTAGTCGTGTTAACCATTCATAAGCCCTTAAAATATATTTGTATATATATTTAGGGGTGGTTTTATTGATGCAAATAAGATTGGATTGGTTAAGAAAGACTAGGTTGGAGTTTAATTTGAGGTTTGCATTCAAATATTGATATTTGAACCTCACAACTTCAAATTCTTGGGTTTCCTTAAGTCTTAGGAATTCCAAGTTATCGTTGGTGCAATGACAAAAATTTGGAGCATGTTTTTGGGGGAGCCACTCTTTAAAGACATTAAAATTATTTTTCACAAAACTTTAGAAGGGAGTAAACCTTCGTTGTTATGAATGCTCAAGGGTGAGCAGTGGAGACAATGAAGGGTATGAGACCTTCATTGTAGTGTTGTGAACAACGAGTGAGGTTGTGAACAACGTATGATAACTCTTATGGAGGAGAGTTTTTGATGTGTGCCAAAGGGGGAGAATGTATAGTTTAAGTTAGACCTTCATTACCCAAAGGGGGAGTTTGCCCTCTAGGAAAGGGAGAAAATGAAGGAAAACTCTCATTCATGCTTTGGCATGGGATTAACCTAATTTAAATGTATTGTAAAATATAAAAAAGGGAGAGATTGTTGCTATAATTCCCCTAGGTTAAGATTGACCAGGTTGACTAAGTTTGAATTGGCTCAAGCTTGAGTCATAATGTGTGAGTTTCAATGTTTGACAATATATGAAAATTGTTTTGACAATATATGGAGATTGCAGTAGCAATCGTCCATTTGGGGAGATTGGTCAAGGTTGACCAAGTTGCAAGAAGAAAAGTCAAGTAGGTCAAGGTTGATTGGATACTTGACTGGGAAAGTTCTAATTGGAGGTTAGACAAGGATAAGTCCAATGGGAAGGTTGGCAGAAGAGGAAAATCCAAGAGGGTCATTGTTGACCAAACACTTGGTGTAGAAAGTCCTGGTGAGTGAAGCTAGACAGTGAAAAAATTCTGGTGAGTGAAGCCAGGTGAAAGACCTAGTGAGTGGAGCTAGGCAGATGGAAATCCTGGTGAGTGAAGTCAGGTGAAAGCCCTAGTGAGAAGCTAGGCAGTAAGAATGTCTTAGTGAGTGAAGATACGCAATGGAAATCCAGGTGGGTCAAGCATGACCAGACATCTAGTGATTGGAAGTCCAAGTAGGTCAAAGGATCGACTGAATACTTGATACAAGGAGAAAAGTCCAAGTGGGTCAAGGGATTGACCGAACACTTGGTGAAGAAGTCCCAGTAGGTCAAGATTGACCATATGCTAGGCAATGAGGAGTCCGAACAGGTCAAGGTTGACTGGATATTGAGTTTGGAAACCCTAGACTTGAGTTAGGTAAGTTAGGGTTGGTCAATCGATTAGGTGATTGATTGAGCCAGAGCCCAATCGATCAGCCGATCGATTGGGAGTGTGCTGCGAGTGAAAGCAGTCCAATTGATTAATCAATCGATTGGGGATACCTTCTTATGAGCATAGAGATGGTAGCCGATCGATTGGGCCACACCAATTGACCAGCAGATCGATTGGGGATGGATTTCTCACAAGAATACGAGGAAGCCTGAATCGATTGATCAATCGATTCAGGGCTTTTCCAGTGAGAGCACAAAGGCACTCTGAATCCATCGGTCAATCGATTCAAGTCTCCCCAATCGATTAGTCAATTGATTGGGATATGCCCGTTGTACAGTATGCAAGTTTTGGATGGCTGGGATCGTTGGGATCTGACGTGACAATCAATTGGGAGGAAGTCCAATTGATTGGGAGCTCTAGATTGCGGAATATAAAGGCGATGACGTGTTTAAATGAGGCAACAGTTACACGAGTTCTTCTTCGCTTCTTCACACTCATCACCGCCAATTCTTGAAGCGTTCTTGGGGAAAATGTTGCTGCACTCCCAAGAGTCAAGAGGCATCCTCAAGCTACATAAGATCTAGCAAGAAGAGGTTTTCTTTTGTATTTATGTATTAATTTCTTGCTTCGAGTTGTATCTTGTTATGTGAGAGTTGTATGAGGTTTTTCCGCCTTCGGTTGATTCGAGAAGGAGTTATTTTCTTAGTGGAGGGTGTGCTCAATGTGTGGATCCTTGGATTAATCACCTCCTCTTGAGGTGGATAACAAGTAAATCAATCTGTTAGCATTGGAGAGCTTGATTTCGATTCTATCTGCTGCAAACCAACATCTACGAAGCAAGCGAACAAGTGAGACAAGCTATCCCCCCTCTAGCTCTAAAGTGACCGATCCTTGACTTCTAAAGATTGAAGCTTGTCATTCTAAATGGTGGAGGTATCCTTTTGTCAAATCTGAGTTCATCTCAGAAATCCATCTTGAAGTTGAGCTCCCTTTTGATGAAGTCCTTGGCTTTATTGACTTTAGGGCTTTAACTTCTTCTTCTTCCTCTACTTGTTACCCTTTCGGCGATGAGTCTGATGAAGAGCGATCTTGATATGATACCACTTACTAGTTCACTTCGAGAGCTAGAGAGGGGAGGTGATTAGCTTCGTTCACTTTGATGAGTTGTTGCAGCAGAAAACACTCAAGCAAATACTAACGCCAAAGATTTACTTGGTATTCGCCTCAAGAAGAGGTAACTAATCCAAGGATCATGCCCTCACTCACACATCCACTATAAAACACTCCTTCTCAGAAATACTCCAGAAGCGGAGAAGCCTCATACAAACTCACACACATAGTAGATACAAGAAGAGAAAGATACAAGCTGATATAAATGAAATCTATCAGGATTTATAATAAAGAAATCCTAGCTTGCTCTTCTCTTGCTTGTAGACATCTCTTGAACCTTAGAAGTATAGCAACACTTGTCTCTAAGAAGCTTCCCAGAACTTTTGTGAAGATATGTGTTCAGTGAAGAGAGTGGAAGAGAAGAGCGCTCCTGAAATAGGCTGCAAGAACCCTTTTATCAAGCTCACAACGGCTAGTTTTTCAAACGTAATCGATTACACATGCCTAATTGACTAGCCTAATTGATTAGGCATTTTTCTATTTACACGAGAATGGCCCATAAGCAATTAAGCTTCAGTGCTTAATTGCTTACCAAACATTCTGTTTCTCACAGAATGAAGCTTAATCAATTAAGCCCTGCTGAATTGCTTATGGTAAGCAATTCAGTTCCCTTTGGTTGCTCACATCAAATGCCTTAATGAATTATTATAATCGATTAAGAATGTCGTAATTGATTACCTTAATCTATTATAGCTCTTTCTATTTCAAATAAAGAGTTCCTTAAGCAATTAAGCAAACTGCTTGATAGTTTTATACACTGTGTAATCGTTTAACCTAATCGATTACCAAACCTAACTTCTAAGCCTAAGTCTAGGGTTCCTTGCCTAACATATAGTCAACTGTGACCTGTTGGGACTTTACATTGCCTAGCATCCAGTTACCCTTGACCTGTTGGGACATCTTCACCAAGTGTCCGATCAATCCTTTGACCCACTTGGACTTTTTTTCTTATGCCAAGTGTTCGGTCAATCCTTTGATCCACTTGGACTTCCAAACATCAGGTGTCCGGTCATCCTTGACCCACTTAGATTTTTACCTGCCTGGCTTCACTCACCAGGACTTCCTCACTACCTAGCTTCACTCACTAGGGCTTTTTACGTATCTTCACTCACTAGGATTTTGCAACTTACTGACTTCACTCACTAGGACTTTCCATCACCTAACTTCACTCACTAGGATTTTCACCTGGCTTCACTTGCTAGGATTTTCCAACTGTCTGGCTTCACTCACCAAGACTTCCATCACCTAGCTTCACTCACTAAGATTTTCTCCTAGTTTCACTCACCAGGATTTTTGTCTAGCTTCACTTACCAGGATTTTTGAACTTCCTGGCTTCACTCACCAGGACTTTCCACACCAAGTGTCTGGTCAACACTGACCCACTTGGATTTTCTTCTTCTTGCAATCTTTCCATTGGTCTTGCCATTGCCTAACCTCCAATTAGGACTTCCTAGTCAAGTATCTGATCAACCTTGACCTACTTGACTCTTCTTCACATCGAACTACTCAACCTTGACCAATTTCCCCAAAAGGATAATTACACCTGCAATCTCCATATATTGACAAACATCAAAACTTAAACATTATGACTCAAGCTTGAGCCAACTCAAGCTTAGTCAAATTGGTCAACCTTGACCTAAGAAAATTACACCAACAGTAGTCAACTAGTACCATAGCGGTTACCACAGTAGTCAACAGCTACTGTAGCAGTTACTGTAGCAATCGACTGATAAGTATGGCAGTCAACGATTATCGAGTCGTTGGGGTGTAAAGGTCAATTTTTTCATAGAGGCTAGTCGACTGGTGTCTTTACCAGTCTATTGATGGTGAGAAACACTGCTTGCGTTTTCTCCCGAGCTCTATTTAATAGAGCTCGAGGTGGCCAACTATGGTTCACAAAATAGATGTGGTTAACCCCTATTAGAATCTTCCAAGATCTCGTGTGATCAAGTCTGCTTGTGTGAGGTTGTAGTGAGATTTCTCCACCCACAAGGTGTTTGTGTAGGGAGCACCAGACGATCAAACCTAAGTTTTGATTATAGCAAAGGCTCCAAAGTTAAGGGTTCTTGTTGTCTAATAAGGTTTAATGAGCTTGTAGGAAAGTCCTAAGTATTCTTAGACAAAAGTCCTAGTAGATTCTAGGCAGGTGAAAAGTCATAACTGCTGTTAGGCAAGGCGAAGTCTTGGCGGGTCGAGCACTTTGGGCGAAATTCTAGAGTCCTCGAAGACTTGGACGCTGAGCAAAAGTCCAGATGGTCGTGGAGGACCAATCTGGCAAAAGGTAAACTCTCTTGAGAGGAGTAGGTGAGGACGCATTCCCCCGAAGAGGGAATAGTGGGCATCGGTTCGACCTAGAGTTTTAGCAAAACTCAAAGACAGAACCGGACAGTCAGAGGTTGTTAAATTCATATTTTACATATATTTTATACTGCCTGGACTAACTTTAATTTGTAGGAAATTAAATGCTAAAAAAGTTTGGTCCAGGCGCCCAGACCAGGCTCGCTCCGGACAGGCTAGGCTCTCCCCAGACGGGCCTGGGGCGCCGAGGCGGTCCGGGCGCTTGGACTTAAAAAGTCATCCATAAGCTGACGTGGAGCGCGTCGATTGGCCAGGGCAAGTGGTCCATGCACTCGGAATAGTCTATATAAGTAGCATTCAACCAGGAGCTTGATAATGACATTCAGAACAACTTTTGCACTTGCTCACTACTTTGATAAAGCCTCTGACGCCCGAAAGCTGCTCCGACGACGACTACGCTGAAGATCTATTTCTCCAAGTCGTCGGTCTTGTGTTATTTAAAAGTTACTTGTACTACAATTGTAAATCTTTTGTAACTTTCGATTGATTAGCGGATTTCCCATTGAAAGCACTCTTACGTGCGAGTCTTAGACTAGGACTCGCCATAGGCTCCGAACCAAGTAAATCTTGGTTGTCTTAGCATTGTTTATTTTTCTCTCCTTTCTTATTTCTGCTAATTTTACTCTACTATTTTAAACGAACGAATTAGCCACGAGCGCTATTCACCCCCACTCTAGCGTAACGATCCTACAATTGGTATCAGAGCGAGGTCACTTCAAATTGGTGAAACCACCATTCAGGTAATTTTTTCCATGGTATTAGTAGTTTTTTTTTGGAGTTGATCAGAATCAGTATAGTTGCCTCATTTTGATCAGTTTTATCGCAATCAAGATTTCTTCCTTCTCAAAGTTGGTGCAACACCACTCGAGTTTGTTTATTTAAATTTTTTATCCTGCACTACTAATCCAAGACTAAGTCTTGGTACAAGTTTTTTTAATTGTGTGCAAGATTTTCATAATGTCACACCAAGAAGGTTATAGGACTACACACCCTCCCCTCTTCTTTGGCGAAGACTTTGGCTATTGGAAGAGCCGAATGGAGCACCACCTCAAGACACAAGTTGAGATGTAGATAATCATCCAATCAGGCCTCGTCCTCCCTCTCAACGGCACTGGAAGACCAGTATCATGTGAGAACTGGGATATAAATCTGATGAAGAAGATCAAGGCCGACGAGAAAAGCAATAATCACTCTCCAATGCGGACTAACCAAAGAAGAGCTGAGCCGAGTTGGCTTATTCTTAAGCACAAAGGAGCTATGGGAAAAGTTGATCAAGCTGCATGAGAAAACTTCTTACATAGGGTAAGCAAACGTGATTTGATATTAAATAAACTATATAACATAAAAATACTGGAAGGTGAATTGGCAAGCCAACTTTACGTGCGGATTCAAGACCTGCACAATGAGCTCCACACAATTGGTCAAAAGGTGGAAAGCTGCAATGTCTTCAAGTATGCACTCAATAACTTTTTGAGGAATACTTTGTGGGCATCCATGGTAGATGCGTACAAAGTTTCTAAGGATATTTATTTAATTAAATTAGATGAATTATTTTCTAAATTTGAGCTCCATGAACAAACTAATACTACTCGAGTCGAGAAAGGTATTGCTTTAATTGTAGGAACAAGTAGAATGCGGGAACCAAAAACTAAGCGTCGAACCGAACCTGAGTTCGAAGAGGAACTGGACTCCGAAGATGACGACAATGAGATAACTACCGAGCTCATAAATCTTGTACGAAAACTCTACAAGAAGAAGAAAGGATTCACCAAAAAGGGCATCAAGAAGGTGATTAAGTCAATGATAGTGCAACCGAAGTCAAAAGTCAAGTCCGAAGTGTAGGAGTTTATTAGTTTGTTGTGTAATGAGTATCTCAGGAATATTTTATCTACCCATAGATATACCTCTTTTGTTATTTATGGCTTAGGCCTTTGATGAATCCATTATAAAAATATGTTGTCATAAATGGTCGCTAAATGGAAAACAAGATAACCTCTGAAAGAGGTCCCAAAAGAATATTCTCTAACAATTCTGATAAGTTGATAAATGTTGTTTGTTGCTTATCTGCTGAATATATTTCGGTCAGCTAGCAAGGCTGACCATCCTTATATCTATCCTTGCATTGAGCTGCTTTGTTATGTATTCAATGCTGTCATAAATTCGGTTAGAGATTCATATGATATGTTAAGCATGCTAAAAATCTGCTTAGGTAACCATCAGATAAACTGTGTGTACTGAAGATCCAATCGAATGTAAGTATGCAACTAAGTTTCTTAATTCCAACTGGCTTCATAGTCGATTATGCATGAAGAGCTTTGTGAAGTTAACTGCCTCGAACCCGGCTGAACTTTAATTTAGCTTGGTATATATGGAAAGATTTATAAGGCTACAAGCCTTGAGCCCAGCTGACCTGTCATTTGGCCGGACGTACACAGAGAGATTTATGAGGACAAGTGATATAGACTCGGTCGGTATTTCATCAAGCCTGGCACACACATAGATTTATAAGGCTAAGTGCTTTAGGCTCGGCTGGTATTTCATCAGGTTGGGCGCACATAGAGATTTATGATACTAAATGCTTTAGGCCCGACCATTATTTCATTCAACCAGGAGCATATAGAGATTTATGAAGTTAAGTGCTTTAGGCCCGATTGGTATTTCATCCAGCTAGGCGCACATATAGATTTATGAAGTTAATTACTTTAGGCATGACCGGTATTTCATCCAGCCTAGTACACATATAGATTTATCAGGCTAAGTGCTTTAGGCCAGTTCAATATTTCATCTAGCTGGGCACATATAGAGATTTATGAAGCAAAATGCTTTAGGCCTGGTCGATATTTCATCCAACAAGGCGCACATAGAGATTTATAAAGTTAAGTGCTTTAGGCATGGCCGGTATTTCATCCAGCCTGGAGCACATATAGATTTATGAAGTTAAGTACTTTATGCTTGGTTAGTATTTCATCCGGCCGAGCACAGATAGAGATTTATGATGCTAAGTGCTTTAGGTCTAGCTGGTCTTTCATCCGGCTAGGCACACATAGAGATTTATGATGCTAAATGCTTTATGCCTGGCTAGTATTTCATCCAGCCCAGCGCATATAGATATTTATGAGGTTAAGTGTTTTAGGCCCGACTGGTCTTTTAAACATCCGGGTGCACATAGAGATTTATGATACTGAGTGCTTTAGGCCCGCCTGGTCTTTCATCCAGCTGGGAGCACATAGAGATTTATGATGCTAAGTACTTTAGGTCTGACTAAAATTTCATCTAGCCATGTAAACAAAGAGATTTATGAGGTTAAGTGCTTTAGGCTGGCTAGTCTTTCATCCATCTAGGCGAACATAGATTCATGATGTTAAGTGCTTTAGGCTCGGCCGACCTTTATTCAAACCGATCGGCCCTCTCCCGCACAACTTGTTATTCGATTGAGTTAGACCCTAGAGCCTTGATGTCGGGCAAACCATGAAGCTAACTGGGAAGTATACTCCTATCCTAACTTTAACTGCCACATCGTGTTTGTTGGGATGTATACTATAAGCCTAGCTTTTGTATGAACTTATGTTTTGAAATAATTTTAAATGAGAATCACTTTGGTCAAATGTTTACATTTTATATTTATATATATGTCGATGCAGTTGTCCATTTAATTTATATTTTAGATAACATGGTGTGTGATGCCATATAGAAGATCATGTTATCGGTTCCATAAAAATTATAAATAGTAGCTCACAACCAAGATAGATTGGGGCAAATCATTAGAACAGTTGCAGTGTAATTTGATATTAGTCTGTCTTGACTATAAAATTACACTAGTACACTTTGTGTGTATTGAGTAGGATCATTTAAGGTTGTTTGATTTGTACTGACTATATAAAAGAACAGAACCTCTGTTATTATGGATGTGCGTTCTCTTAATCCCTATATAATAACAAGCACGTATACTTAGTATTTATTTCTTTAACTTATCAATGGGTGAGATTTATTCGTTAAATCAATAGGCTCGATAAGTTGAGAAATAGTACAATTTATATGGTGTGTTGTTGATTATAGAAGGAATTTGTGTCCTAATTATTTAGGTTGATGATGTCCCCTTGAGGAGCTCATAAGGATTATCATGTAAACCCTGCAGGTGGACTTAGTCCGGCATGATAATAAAGTTGAGTGGTACTACTCTTGGAATCAGATGTTAATTAATTGAGTTGTCAGTAACTCATTTAATTAACGGACATACAATATCTTAAACAAAGAGAGATTAACACACTCATGATAAGAAGGAGCTCATATTGTAATATAGGATTGGTTTCATAGTTCAATAATAACCCTTTAGTGGTATGAGTTATTATTGATGGACTTGAGTTGGGTGTTCAGGCCGAACACAAGAAGCCCAAGGCCATCAGGAGGCCTAAACCAATTTCTCCTCTAGGTCCCTGTTGTAGCCTTTATATAAAGACTCGCATCCACCCATCCATAACTTGGTTTGGTTTAACTTGGTTTGATTTAACTTGGTTTTGGTTTGGTTTTCTCCATCCTCCTAAGGCCGGCGACAAGGTTATAGAAAGGGAGATATTTTCTAAACAAAATTCTATTATTTTTTCTTTCTTTGTAACCGACAACAAAGGTTATAAAAGGAGTAGGTGGTGCCTCCTAAAACCTAATTTTCCGAATTTTCCCACAAGCCTCCTCTTCTCCTTACCTAGGGTTGGTGCCATCCCACCTCTTCCTTGGTGGCCGGCGCCCCCCCCCCTCCTCCTTGGTGGTCGGCGGATTGGAGAAGAAGAAGAAGAAGAAGAAGAGAAGGAAGAAGATTAGAAGGTGCCCCATCCTTGAGCTTCCTTTTGTAACCGGCGGTTTGGAGAAACGAGAGGAAGGGTGGTTGTTGTGTTGGTAGATCGTCGCCCACACGACATCCAAGAAGAGGAGAGGAATAAAGCAGAAGATCAAGAGGTCTTTAGCTACAAAGGAAAGGTACAACTAGTTCTTTAATTCCGCTGCGTAATTAGTTTAAGTTTTCTTTGTGTTGATTTTGAACACCAACACAAGAGACCAGCGATCTTGTACTTCGATCAAGGTGTTCTTTGATCCGTCAAGAACTTGCTTGATTGATCAAACACATGTCTGATCGAACAAGTGGGTTGCTAGGAATAGTTCTGTACTTGTACAATTTTTGTACAGAGAAATTTAAACAGAACGGAATTCCAGCGCCCTTCAGTCTTGTCTTTGACTATTATGTCACCTTGACTTTGACTGCTAGGTCATTTCCTGGGTGTGCTTATTACACACTGTATCTGTTGGTCTCCTGGCGGTCGGCTAGAGGGGGGTGAAAAAAAAATCTTTCTCAAACTTTACATCTTTATTAAACTAACACTTGCATAACAAGTAATTATCAAACTGATTAGAAAGAAAAGGCATAGAGAGGCTACTTGGTTTATAATCAGATGATTACTAATCTGAGGCAGTTAAAGCTCACTTTCAAAGTCTCCTTCAGGCGGAGAAGCCTCTTACTGCGTTGACAGTTCAAACAGTAGTAGAACAGACAAAGGAATTGATTACAAGTGTTTCATTCTAGCTACTAGGATCAGGGATGTATTTATAGCCTTGATCGGGGCACCTGGAAGGGTTCCAGGCACCTAAAGGGGGATAAAATTTTATCCCCATCGCAATAGATCCTACCACATCACATTGCGATAAAGTTTCTGGTCCAGGCACCCGGTAGGGTTCCGGGCGCCCGGACTGGGTCGACACAGCCATCCGCAACTCCACATAGCCGAGGCATCTCTGTGCTATCCTAGGGGTCTGGGCGCCTTGACCAAAAAGTCAACATTCTGTTGACTTTTGGTCCCGATCTTCCGCTCAAGTTCCACTCGCATTGGTTTGAATCTTTCGCTCTGGTTCCACTTGCTTGGGTGATTTCGGCCATCCGGAATAGGACTCACCCGAACCTATTTTTTGGCCTTCTCGAGCAATGTTTCGCTTCGACTTCTCATCCCATGAAAACGTCGTGTGCCTCTTCGTCCGCCCGTGTACTCTTCCGCAGCACCTCGTTCCTCGGATGCACCAAGCCCGTTGGCTCTCTCCCGTGTCATCCTTCTCGCCAGCTGTATCTTTTGCTCGACTTCCTGTGCTCCTAAGTTTCTACACACTTTAGACATAAGGGTTAAACCACAACAGGACCTAATTTAACTTGCTTGATCACATCAAAATTACCTCGGGGTACTTATAATCTTTTCCTTTTGATATGAGCAATCCAAGTTAAGTTAGGGTAAAAAAAATAAACAAATAATAGAGATATTTTTTATTTATGGAAAACATGTAAAAAAAAATCTACCTCCCCTTAGACTCACATCTAATTCTCACCCTTTGATCACATTAAAAATGATGTACTTTAAAATGACTTGGAAAGAAAACTAAAACAAAGTCTAAGGGAAACAATGTCTAATTCAGACCTAAGTATCTTTTAAATTTTATTTTTAAGACTGAAATTTAAGTTTAATATTAAATATTTTTAAAATCTTAATTTAAATTCAAACTTATATCCAAAAACATAGAAAAATATAAATTTCACAAAATCTAGATTCTTATAGTGAATTTTGAAAAATATTTTAAATTGAACTCTTCTTTATCTAAAAAATTAAGATTAAATTAATTTTAATCAGAAATTTTACAAATTTTTTTTTTTAAGTATTAGATAATTTTATAACAGTTAAATACTTAACATTTAGTCAATTAAACATTCATTTCAGTAATTGGCTTCCAAGCTATGGCGAGGTATTAGGCCTTCTTGATTATTAGAACAACAACCACTTCTAGACAAAGCCTTTTAAAAAAATTAAATATTTAATTTTCTTTCTGAAAGCCTAGGTCTACCTTTCAAAAAAATAAGGCATGCACAAAAAGATAATTTAATTTAAACATGACTTTGGAACCCAAAATATATTCCTTCCTACTAGATTAATCAAAAACTTTCTAGGAACATACTTCAGTGATATTCTTCTAATTTGGCCCTTATGGTATCTAAACTGCCAATTTAGTCCATTATATTTTCTAACTTGTTGAATATGGGAGCATGCATGATTTTTCAAATCTTCTGTTTCTACTTTTAATTTTTCATTTTTATCTTGTCAAAATTTTCTAATCGACAAGATATTGCTAGAATTCCTTTTAATTCATCATTTTCTTTTTCTAATTTATAGGAATTTTTTATAATATTTTTATAAACTGAAATAATTTATCAAGAGGTAGAGACCGTACCTGACTTACCTTGTCGATCCCATAGTTTGAAGTTCCCCCTAAAGTGCTACTTCCTTGTGATGTCGCTCCCCCTTCATCGATGCTCTCGATGCTCATTTCGGAAGAGCTTGTTTCATCTTCTTTTTCTTGTTGACTTGCTACTAGCGCAAGTCCGGCGAAGGCTTCAATCTCTGATTCAGACGACGTTTCGTCCCATGTCGCCTTTAGATTTCAATGCTTTGTCTGGACTGGCTTCTTGTTCTTCTCCTTGTTCTTCAACTTTGGGCAATTATCTTTGACGTGCCCCTTTTCATCGCAATGGTAGCATCTTATCTTTCTTTTCTCTCTTTTACCCTGTACTTGATTAAATTTATTAGTTTTAAAGAACTTTTTAAATTTCTTTATCATGAAATTATCATCGTCAAGGGATGTTTTGGACTCTTGTTCGCCAATTTTTGCCTTAAGGGAAATGTTCTGTATTGTCTTCATTCTTAGAATTGCATTTCTAGATTCGTGAATCTCAAATGTTGAAAATAACTCTTCTAAAGTACTTACCTCTAGATCCTTAGAGATGTAATATGTATCTACTAAGGATACCCATTCAGAAGTTCTAGGAAATGGGTTAAGCGCGTACCTTAGTAAATCTCGGTTAGTTACCTTTTTTAATGAAGAGGAGATAGAGAGACATAGGAAATGGGTCAAGGCAGATGAGATAGTGCGGTGTTACATTTTGGCTTCTATGTCAAATGTGTTGCAACATCAACATCAGGTCCTACCCACTGCCTATGACATAATACTCAATCTCAAGGAACTCTTCGGACACCAGAATCGGCTGCCAGGCAAGAGGTCATGAGAAACTTAATGACGACCTGTTGGGTTTTTCGGGCCGCGAAAACTGTTTTTCGCGTCGCGGAAACCCCGAATCACCCAAAGCCATAGATCCGTGCAAGGAAAAATTTTGAAAACACAAATACGAGTTTTATACTACGATCTACAGTAGATCTACAAAGGAAAAACTATTTTACCTTCGAAGCGTGCCCTCGCAAATCCCGCTCGTCCAACGGTACGCCGGATCTCGAGAGTGTCAACGTAGACACTCCTCTAATGATATCCACACGAACAAGGAGTGCTCTATAGCACTCAAGGATGAAGAAGAGAGACCTCAAGTGTGCTAGCACTCTCTCTAGGGCTCTCGGATGGGAAAGGAAAGAAGAAAGGAATGCAAAGAAGAGAATACAATACACTCCTCTAAAAATATTACCTTTCTTCTTGGACTTCTTGGATTAACTCAACCACCTTCTCCTCTCTTGGAAGTTCACGGCAAGAGCATCAAAGGAGAAAGAAGAATGCTAGGAAGAAGATGAGACAATTACCACACTTCAATTGCCACAAAACAAAACCCCTCCTTGCATTAGTGTGGCCGGCCACACAATGTAACCCCCCCATTAATGTGGCCGGCCACATTAAAACCAAGGGGAGAGTGTAACCCCCATGAGGTGGCATGCCTCATGAGGTGGAGGTGATGTGGCAAGGATGAGTCATCCTTATGATGTGGCAATACATCAAGTCAAACTTGATGTTTCAACTTCTACTTGGTCAAGTCAAACTTGACCAATTGTCTTCCTTGTTGAGTTAAATCCAACCTTTGATTCAAGTCAATTTTAATTTAATGAATCTCAATTCATTAATATAAATTGACTCAATAAATCAAATTTAAATTAGACTCATTCAACGATTGAATCTAATTGAGTCTAACTCAATAAGTCTAATTTGAATCCAATCTTTGGTGCATCATATGAACCTAATCCAATTGGTTCATCATATGAACCTAATCTCCATCCACATGTTCTTTGTGTGTGACCCAATAGGTTCTTGTAACGTTGGCAATGCCCCTAAACTCATTTAGAAGCATAAGTAATGAGCGGTATCTAGCAATACATCATTACTACCCAAGTTTCAAGAATGTTGAGATCCAACATCACCTTGTGACTACTAATTGTGACTCCTCACAATATGTGACATTGTCCTTCTATCCTAGACATCTAGATTGATCAATATGAGGCATAGATCGTGTCATCCTCTAATCAATCTAAATCTTGAACTCCAAGTAGACTCACTCGATCAAATGAGCTCAACATCTAATGTTGACTCATTTGGGCATGGCCATGCACTTCGTGGTCTAACTCTATCAAGAATATTGATGTCGCTCCCGTCATATGGGAGGGATAGATCCCATCTACATCACTCACATCCCTCTGCATAATTTGTTACATACCCAGTAATCGCCTTTATAATCCACCCTGTTACGGGTGACGTTTGACGAAACCAAAGTACATAACTCCTTATGTAGGGATCCATGGTGACTTCAGGTCTAAGAACTAATAGTCATACTAATAGCCACATGAGAAAGTATATGACACTCATATAACGATCCATGATACTTTCTCATGGCGGGTCATTCAGTATACATTCTCTAATGCATACCCATGTGTCAGCTTGATATCTCTATATCCATGACTTGTGAGATCAAGTCATCGAGCTGACCTACATGATAGTCTTATTGTATTAACATTGTCCCTGAATGTTAATACTCGACTAGGAATAAATTATAGTAGTGTTCCCTATATCATCTCACTATCGATTCAACTAATCGATTGATATAGGTATGAACCTTCTACTCAAGGATGCTACTATACTTATTTTATCTGGCACTAATACAAATAAGCATAATAACCAAAAACCAAATGCCTTAATATATATATAAGAATATGATATACATGAGTCCATACAATCATCAAATGATTGGCTCTAGGGCTCTAACTAACAATCTCCCACTAGCACTAGTGCCAATCAGTATAGGCTCTAAGGCCTAAAGACCTAGTGTGACCATCATGCTTCCTCTGTGCCAAAGCCTTGGTCAAGGGATCTGCGATGTTAGCCTCTGTAGGTACTCTGCAAATCTTCACATCTCCTCTATCGATAATCTCTCGAATGAGATGGAAGCGCCGTAGTATATGCTTGGTCCGCTGGTGTGAGCGAGGTTCCTTCGCCTGTGCTATAGCTCCATTGTTGTCACAATAGAGCTCAATGGGGTCAGCAATGCTAGGAACCACCCCAAGTTCAGTGATGAACTTGTGGATCCAAACTGCCTCCTTTGCTGCCTCTGATGCAACAATGTACTCGGCTTCTGTTGTAGAATCAGCTACTTTCCAGCTGACAGCACCACCATTTATGCAAAATACTAACCCCGACTGTGATCTATAGTCATCCTGATCGGTCTGGAAGCTAGAATCACTGTAACCCTTTACAGCTAGCTCATCATTGCCTCCATATATCAAGAAATATTCTTTAGTCCTTCTTAAGTACTTAAGAATATTCTTGACCGCTATCCAGTGACTTTCACCTGGATCTGACTGGTATGCTCAAAGCATACGAGACATCAGGTCGAGTACATAGCATAGCGTACATGATCGATCCTATGGCCGAGGCATAAGGGATCTGATCCATGCGGTCTCTCTCCTCTCTAGAAGAAGGACCTTGAGTCTTCGAAAGACTCACGCCATGTGACATCGGCAGAAATCCCTTCTTGGAATTCTGCATGGCAAACCGAAGGAGTACCTTGTCAATGTAAGTACTCTGACTTAGGCCAAGCAATCTCTTAGATTTATCTCTATAGATCTGTATCCCTAGAATGCGGGATGCCTCACCTAAGTCCTTCATTGAGAAGCAACTCCCTAGCCAAGTCTTGACAGACTGAAGCATAGGGATGTCCTTCCCAATGAGTAGTATGTCATCCATATACAATATGAGGAAGACAACTATGTCTCCTACAACCTTCTTGTAGACACAAGGTTCATCTTCGTTCTTGATGAAACCAAACTGTTTGATTGCATCATCGAATCGAAGATTCTAGCTCCGAGAAGCTTGCTTTAGTCCATAAATGGACCAATGCAGCTTGCATACTCTGCTAGTATGCTGTGGATCTACAAAACCCTCAGGTTGTGTCATGTACACATCCTCGAGTAGGTTTCCATTCAGAAACGCGGTTTTGACATCCATCTGCCATATCTCATAGTCATGGTAGGCTGCAATAGCAAGCATGATCCGAATAGACTTAAATATCGCTACTGGAGAAAAAGTTTCATCATAGTCAATACCATGAATTTGCTTGAAACCTTTAGCTACCAAGCGACCCTTATAGATAAGTCCATCCATGTCAGTTTTTCTATTAAAGACCCACTTACACCCAATGGGTTTTACCCCTTCAGGTGGATCAACCAAAGTCCATACTTGGTTGGTGTACATGGAATCCATTTCGGATCTCATGGCTTCTAGCCATTTCTCGGAATCTGGTCTCATCACAGCTTCCTAATAGGTGGTAGGCTCATCCTCTATGAGCACAACGTCATCATGGTCAGACAAGAGAAATGAGTATCTCTCAGGCTGACGACGTACCCTATCAGACCTGCGAAGAGGTATGTCTACTTGAACTGGTTGTTGTTCCTCAACTCTTTGTGGAACAACATCATCCACAACACTTTGTGGTTCCAGTTCAACTTCCATCGAGGCATCAGTGCTATTGTTCGCATCTTGAACTTCTTCAAGATCGAACGCGCTCCCACTAGTCTTTCTAGAAACAAAGTCCCTTTCTAGAAAGACCCAAGTCTTTGCCACAACTACCTTGTGCTGACTGGGAATGTAGAATTAATATCCCTTAGTTTCCTTGGGATATCCGATGAAATAGCACTTGTCGGATTTGGGTCCTAATTTGTCTGAGACTTGACGTCGTACGTAAGCCTCACAACCCAAAATCCTCATGAAAGACACCTGGGCATCTCTCCTAGTCCATATCCTATATGGTGTCTTTATCACGGCCTTTGATGGAACTCGGTTGAGTATGAAAGCTGTCGTGTCTAGAGCATAACCGCAGAGGTATGTCGGAAGATCTGTGTGACTCATCATAGACCGTACCATATCTAATAAGGTACGATTCCTCCTTTCGGATACACCATTCCACTGTGGTGTTCCAGGAGGTGTGAGTTGAGATAAAATCCCATACTCAGCTAAGTAGTCACGAAACTCATGGCTTAAGTATTCACCACCTCGATCGGATCGAAGTATCTTAATACTCTTGCCAAGCTGGTTCTGTACTTCATTCTTGAATTCTATGAACTTTTCAAAGGATTCGAACTTATGTGTCATCAAGTACACATAACCGTATCTACTGAAGTCATCAGTAAATGTGATGAAGTACCTATAACCGCCTCTAGCAGCGACATTGAAAGGGCCACATACATCACTATGTATGAGTCCTAACAAATCAGTCGCTCTCTCGCTGTGCCCACTAAAGGGAGTCTTGGTCATCTTGCCTCGTAGGCATGACTCGCATATCTCATATGATTCAAAATCAAATGAGTCCAGCAAACCATCCTTATGGAGCTGGGATAAGCGCTTGTCATTTATATGACCTAAGCGACAGTGCCAGAGATAGGTGTGGTTCATATCGTTCGATTTGAACCTCTTGGTACTAACGTTATAGATAGAGCTCTCAAGGTCTAGAATATAGAGTCCGTTCATTAGAGGTGCATTACAATAGAACATATCGTTTAAATAGACAGAACAACATTTGTTCTTTATTATAAACGAGAATCCTTTCTTGTCCAAACAAGAAACTGATATAATGTTCTTAGTCAATGCAGGCACATAACAACAATCGTCTAACTCTAGTATAAGCCCAGAGGGCAGAGATAGAAAATAAGTCCCTACAGCAACAGCAGCAACCCGTGCTCCATTGCCTACTCGTAGGTCTATCTCGCCCTTTGTCAATGCTCTGCTATTTCTTAGTGCTTGTACATTAGTACAAATGTGCGAAGCACATCCGGTATCTAATACCCACGACGAAGAAATAGAGAGGTTGACTTCTATAACATTTATACCTGAAGTAGAAATCTTATTTCTCTCCTTGTTAAGATCTTCCAGGTATCCTGTGAAGTTCCTCTTCCAGTGCCCTGCTTGTCCTTGATATAGTTGACGAAGATGTGCAACCATATCGTAAGCACCCATCAACTCATGTTGCTTCTGAAGCTCAGAGTTCATGGTTGCGAGCATTAGACAGGACACATCGAATGCGTCATCTTGATGCTTCTTGTAAGCATCTCGGTCTGCTCGCGTGGCAGTGGCAGGAGGAGCCTCCGGAATGGGCTGCTCCAGAACGTACAGTTTACGTTCTTGGGTGAGAACTATTCTCAAGTTCCTGTACCAGTCCAGGAAATTTGCTCCATTGAGCTTGTCCTTCTTAAGGACAGAACGCAGAGAGAAAAAGTTCGTATTCGACGTCATGGTTATCTACAACAGAAAATTTGCAGAAATAAATATCATATTCTTTTAAATCATCTAATTAGGTCTTTAATTAAATGATGCTCCCACTGAATTCTATAATTCTTGTGGGACAAGATCCACATCATACTAACCCTTGAGTTAGCTTTGGCTAATACGCCCAAGGCTTAGTATGATCGGTAGATAACGATTACCAATTACATCTCTATGCAACTCTTGTTTATAGAATCAATATCCGCTTTTATATTAAAACTCGAGTTAGCTTTGGCTAATACGCTCGAGAGTTAATATAGATGTGATTTTGACCTATCCTTTCCAACCGTTGGAATAATGCCTATAGTTGACTCGATCCAACCGAGTAACTAGGAAAACTCAATCTAATTGAGTTTGTATTCACCCATGAGTTGATAGGCGGGACCAAGATTGTCCCTCCGTACCCTACCAAGATAATATATATTGCTCTGCTTTGGCAGATTCAACAATACATGTGATCGAGGTAGTGATAGGTATCACGGCACGGTTAGGCATTAGAGTTGAGTCGATTGAGATCTAATCTAATCGAAAGGGATGCATCTTGTGCACGACATAGATCTAATCTAATCGCAAGGGTGCATCATGTGCACGACTTAGATCTAATCGTAAGGCACTAATTAATTAACTACTTTTTAAATATGCATCACATACACAAGCAATTAATTAATCTATTTGTGATTTAGTCATGGCCCTACTACGATCTTCTCAAGCCAATGAGAAGATTGATTGGTCAACCTAGGGTCAATAGCTTCTCCAAGCTCCTCCCTTTGACCACCTTGTGTTGCTCGTGCCTGCCTCGGAACTCCGTCTCGTGTGGACCCTCCACCGCTCCAATTTGTACATTACAATTTGAAACTCGAGTTGCATTCGAGTCTAAATCTAATTTACAACAAGAATAAAAGAGAAGGCACTTCGTGGTCTAACTCGTGTGGACCCTCCACCGCTCCAATTCACTCCTCACAATATGTGACATTGTCCTTCTATCCTAGACATCTAGATTGATCAATATGAAGCATAGACCGTGTCATCCTCTAATCAATCTAAATCTTGAACTCCAAGTAGACTCACTCGATCAAATGAGCTCAACATCTAATGTTGACTCATTTGGGCATGGCCATGCACTTCGTGGTCTAACTCTATCAAGAATATTGATGTCGCTCCCGTCATATGGGAGAGATAGATCCCATCTACATCACTCACATCCCTCTGCATAATTTGTTACATACCCAGTAATCGCCTTTATAATCCACCCTGTTACGGGTGACGTTTGACGAAACCAAAGTACATAACTCCTTATGTAGGGATCCATGGTGACTTCAGGTCTAAGGACTAATAGTCATACTAATAGCCACATGAGAAAGTATATGACACTCATATAACGATCCATGATACTTTCTCATGGCGGGTCATTCAGTATACATTCTCTAATGCATACCCATGTGTCAGCTTGATATCTCTATATCCATGACTTGTGAGATCAAGTCATCGAGCTGACCTACATGCTAGTCTTATTGTATTAACATTGTCCCTGAATGTTAATACTCGACTACGAATAAATTAGAGTAGTGTTCCCTATATCATCTCACTATCGATTCAACTAATCGATTGATATAGGTATGAACCTTCTACTCAAGGACGCTACTATACTTATTTTATCTACACTAATACAAATAAGCATAATAACCAAAAATCAAATGCCTTAATATATATATAAGAATATGATATACATGAGTCCATACAATTATCAAATGATTGGCTCTAGGGCTCTAACTAACACGACCATCATGACTGAAGGACACCCATGACGGATCATATCCTCAAAATGATGGCTCATTTGAATGAGACGGAAGTCCTTGGAGCTGAAATCGATGGGGAAACTCAGGTCGATATCATTCTACAAACGCTGCCCAAAAGTTTTGAGTAGTTCCGCCTGAATTACAGCATGAACAAAAGGGTTTATTCGTTGGCAAAACTTCTGACAAAACTTCAAGTGGCAGAAGGGCTATTTCGTCAAAGTTCTCAAGTTCACATTGCTGAAAACGTTTCTGCTTCTAAGGTGAAAGGCAGAAAGAATAAGAAGAAACAAGTTGGTTCGGCAAAGAAAGTGATTCAACCTCAAGGGACTGGGTCACAAGCAGGTGTGAAGAAGTCAAAGGGCAATTGCTTCATATGCAAGCAGTTTGGACATTGGAAGGTGGATTATCCTCGCAGAAAGGAGAACAATAAAGGTATATCTTATTCATTAGTTGTTGAAACATGTTTAGCGATGTTATCTACCGGTACCTTGTGTGTAGATACGGGAGCCACTGATCATGTCTACAATTTATTACAGGGGTTCCAGGAAACCAGACGACTACATGAAGGGGAAATTATCGTCTATATTGGCAATGCTACGAGAGTGGCAGCTGTTGTAGTGGGAGATGCTTATTTATCTTTTGATAGTAATAAAACTTTGATTTTGGGAAATTGTCTTTACGTACCATGTTTTAGAAAGAACTTTATTTCAGTTTCTAAATTATTTATGGATGGATATTCTATTTCTTTTGATGATAAAATGGTTGTCAAGAAAAATAGGGTGGTTATCTGTTCTGGTGCGTTGGTTGGCAATTTGTATACTCTTAATCCAAGAACTCCCACGATGCAACAAATGGAAATTAATAACATATCTTCTAATTCAAATAAGAGAAAGCAACCTTCAGAAATGAACCAAATATATCTTTGGCATCTAAGGTTGGGTCACATTAACTTGATTAGGATTTAAAGGTTAATAGCCGATGGACCTTTGAGTGGTTCATTGGTAGTGGAAAACTTTCCGACCTACGAGTCTTGCTTGGAAGGAAAAATGACCAAGAGACCTTTTAAGGCAAAGGGGTATAGAGCCAAAGAAATGTTAGAATTGGTTGATTCTGATTTGTGTGGGCCTATGACTATCTAGACAAGAGGTGGTTTTGAATATTTTGTCTCTTTTATATACGACTATTTGAGATATGTGTACATTTACTTGATGCACCGCAAGTCTGAGTGCTTTGATAAGTTCAAAGAGTACAAGGATGATGTGGAGAAACTGTAGGTGCAGCGGAGGCCGGCAAGAGGAGAGTGAATTGCTGTAAACAAAAATAAACTATACCCTCCTCGTTCTTTCAACTCAATTAGTGCAATAGTAATAAAATAATAAAGCAATAAAAACTAAATACAGAAAGACAGAGAAGACCGGGAGTTAACCTGGTTACAACCAAGACGGTTGTTAATCCAGGGCGATGAAGAGCTCAGTAGAAAAATTCTCCTTCTCTGAAGGCAGAGAAGCCTTTTACACTTTGGAAGCTTAGAACTATTGCTAGGAATGGCTACATAATGATTGTTTGAGTTGTTATTGAATTCCTAGCTCCAGGGGCCTTTATATAGGCCCTGGAAATCTTATCCCGAGAGTCCAAGGTGCCTCCAACAGGGTTTAAGGCGCCTCAACTCAATCTGCGGATAAAACTTTATCCGCAGCGCAAACGGTCAAACTGGCCTGCTCAAGGCGCCTTAAATCCATTCAAGGCGCCTTCAATGTGTTTAAGGCGCATTCAATGTGTTTAAGGCGCCTTCAAGGTTCCTGCTACAGTAATTTCTGCTACAATAACTTCCAGCCTCTTTTGACTCCTTTTCTTCTTCACTTTGTCTTCCGAAGCTCCGTTTGTTTGGGTGATTTCGGCCAACCGAAATAGGGCTCACCCGAACCCAATTTCCAGCCTTCCTCGAGCAGCCTTCCGTCCCGGCTTAACGTCCCTCGAACGCCGCGCACACTCTTCACGCCCACCGGAGTACTCTTCCGCAGCTCTCTCGTCCTTCGGACGCACCGAGCCCGTCGGCTCCCTTCCCGTGCCGTCCTTCTCACTAGCTGCGTCTTCCGCTCGACTTCCTGTATTCCTAAGCTCCTGCACACTCAGACACAGGGATCAAATACAGCAAGACCTAACCAACTTGGTTGATCACATCAAAACTACCACGGGGTCCAACAATCTCCCCCTTTTTGATGTGCATCAACCCAAGTTCAAGTTAGGGTTAAAAATAGACATAAACAGTAATTTTAAAGAAAAATTACTAAACTAACAAGTTAAGAATAATTTTTACAATTAGTAAAATTGTAACACTTTTTATAAAAAAAAATTTAAGTTTTCTCTATCTCCCCCTAAACTTGTACTTTTCTCTCCCCCTTTGATCACAGCAAAAAATGGGGTCTTAAAAATCTTCAAGTAAGATTAAAGTTTTTGAAAATTTTCTAAGTTAAAAATGAATTTTTGAAAAAATTGCTAAGTTAAAATGAATTTTCCAAAAAAAATTTCTAAGTAAAAAAATCCTAAGTAAATGTCAAATGTTCCAAAAAAAAAAAATTCTAAGTCAAGTGAATGAACTATTAGAATTTTCCAGAAGAAAATTTCTAATTCAAAAAAAAAAAAAAAAAAATTCTAAGGAATTTTTGTTTATTTTAACAAATATTTGATAAACTTTCAAAGCATTATTTAATTCTTGTTTAATGCTTTTTCAGAAAGTTAATTAAACATTTTCTTTCAATATTTTAGCTTCCAGGTCGTGGCGAGGCACTAGGTCTTCTTGGTTATTGGAGCAACAACCACTTCCTTAGACAAAGCTTCCATAAAGAATTTCAATGTTTAATTTTCTCACTGTAAGCTTTTAATTTTTAAAAAATTAATTAAGCACAGATTTTGGAACCCAGTAGAGGTTCCTTCCTACAGGATTATTCAAAAATCTAGGGGGTACATAGTTTCTTGGTTTTTTTCTAAGTTGACCTTGATGCTTCCTTATATACCAATTTAATTTACCATAAATTCTTAATTTTGAATTTGGAAATTGATTTAAGCATGCATCAGATTTTAGTTTTTCAATTTCTAATTTCAAATTTTCATTTTCTGATTTTAGATGATCATACATTTCTAACGGGCAAATTCTTGCTAGGTTCAACTTTAGTTCAGCATTCTCTTTTTCTAATTGATCTAACTCTTTAGAAAGAGACTTGATAAATTTAAAAGATTGTGTTGGGGTTAGATTGCGTACCTTACTTACCTGGTCTGGTGACGCTCCCCCTTCACTGCTGCTTTCTTCTTCTGATGTTCCTCCCCCTTCATCAATGCTCATCTTTGAGCTTGAGTCTTCTTCCGGTTGATGGTTCGCCAATAGCGCTAACCCCGAGAATTCTTCGATGTCCGACTCAGAGGTTGACGAATCTGACCAAGTAGCCTTCAGATTCTTGTACTTGGAGGGTTCTGGTTTCTTGTATTTTGGCTTTTTCTTTTCTTTCTCCTTTCTCTTTAGCTTTGGGCAGTCATCTTTGATGTGCCCCTCTTCGTTGCAGTTATAGCAGCGAACCGTCCTCTTCTTTCGATGATGCCTCTGCGATTTAAATTTATTAGTACTGAAAAACTTATTGAAGCGTCTTACCAGTAGTGCCGCTTCGGATTCGTCGACTGAGGCTTGGGAGTCAGAATTGTTCATCTTTGCCTTTAAGGCAATGTTCTGACTTGTCTTCTCTGCTCCGTTGGGTTCTGAAACTCGAGATTCGTGAAGTTCAAAAGTCGAAAATAATTGTTCTAACGTACTTACCTCGAGGTCCTTAGAGATGTAGTACGCATCTACTAAGGAGGCCCACTCTGGAGTTCTCGGGAAGGCATTGAGCGCGTATCGGATAAAATCCCGGTTGGTTACCTCTTCTCCAAGGTTCGTTAGTTGCATTATCAGCTCTTTGATTCTGGCTTGGAGTTGCCCTACCTTCTCGCCTTGGTTCATCCGGAGGTTCGTTAACTGGTTCCGGAGGATGTCGCGCTTCGCTAGCTTCGCTTCAGAAATACCTTCGTGAAGCTCCAGGAATTTCTCCCAGAGATCTTTCGCTGAGTCGTAGCTTCCGATCCGATTTACCTCCTGCGGCGGCAGCACATTGAGCAGGTGGAACTCTGTCTTTCCGTTGGCGACGAAATTGGCTTGCTCCTTTTTGTTCCATGTGTTTTCTTCTTTGGCTTTCGGCGCTGCAAAACCATATTTCATTGTAATAAGAATATCAAAATCCATTTTAAAAAATACCTCCATTTTGCGCTTCCATGTGGCGAAGTCTCTGTCGAACTTCGGGGGATGGATGTTCGCTCCGGCCATCGTCTTGATCGTAGTGCTTCAGTTGTCGGTTAGTCCTTCTGAGCGGTCTGGCTCTGATACCAATTGTAGGTGCAGCGGAGGCCGGCAAGAGGGGGGTGAATTGCTGCAAACAAAAATAAACTATACCCTCCTCGTTCTTTCAACTCAATTAGTGCAATAGTAATAAAATAATAAAGCAATAAAAACTAAATACAGAAAGACAGAGAAGACCGGGAGTTAACCTGGTTACAACCAAGACGGTTGTTAATCCAGGGCGATGAAGAGCTCAGTAGAAAAATTCTCCTTCTCTGAAGGCGGAGAAGCCTTTTACACTTTGGAAGCTTAGAACTATTGCTAGGAATGGCTACACAATGATTGTTTGAGTTGTTATTGAATTCCTAGCTCCAGGGGCCTTTATATAGGCCCTGGAAATCTTATCTTGAGAGTCCAAGGCGCCTCCAACAGGGTTTAAGGCGCCTCCAACTCAATCTGCGGATAAAACTTTATCCGCAGCGCAAACGGTCAAACTGGCCTGCTCAAGGCTCCTTAAATCCATTCAAGGCGCCTTCAATGTGTTTAAGGCGCCTTCAAGGTTCCTGCTACAGTAATTTCTGCTACAGTAACTTCCAGCCTCTTTTGACTCCTTTTCTTCTTCACTTTATCTTCCGAAGCTCCGTTTGTTTGGGTGATTTCGGCCAACCGAAATAGGGTTCACCCGAAACCAATTTCCGGCCTTACTTGAGCAACCTTCCGTCCCGGCTTAACGCCCCTCGAACGCCGCACACGCTCTTCATGCCCACCGGAGTACTCTTCCGCAGCTCTCTCGTCCTTCGGACGCACCGAGCCCGTCGGCTCCCTTCCCGTGTCGTCCTTCTCGCTAGCTGCGTCTTCCGCTCGACTTCCTGTGTTCCTAAGCTCCTGCACACTCAGACACAGGGATCAAATACAGCAAGACCTAACCAACTTGGTTGATCACATCAAAACTACCACGGGGTTCAACAGAAACGTCATGGTAAAAGTATCAAGACACTATAGTCTGATCGTGGTGGAAAGTACCTCTTAAGAGAGTTTAGGAGTTATTTATCAGAGGCCAGGATTCAATCCCAATTGTCTGCACCTGATACACCCCAACAGAATAGTGTGGCGGAACGAAGGAATATGACTCTTATAGAAATTATTAGATCAATGATAAGTAATTCAGAATTACCAAATTTGTTTTGGGGATATGCTCTGGAAACGGCGGTGTACATTCTGAACTTGGTACCTTTTAAGTCAGTACCCTCTACTCCCATAGAATTATGGAGCGGGCGTAAGCCTAGTTTGAAACACATTCAGATTTGAGGTAGTCCAGCACATGTGCTGAAGGGAGACGTTGATAAGTTGGAATTACGTACAGAAGTTCGCTTGTTCATGGAATATCCCAGAGGAACGAAAGGTGGTTTGTTTTATAGTCTTAAAGATCAGAAGGTCATTATTAGCATCAATGCCCGATTTTTAGAAGAGGACTATGTAATGGACCACAAGCTCATGAGTAAAATTGTTCTTGAGAAAATAAGAGAGGACACTTCTACTTTAGTACTAACGGTACAAGATGAGATACCATAAGTAACTGCAACATGTGTCACAAATAATGCACAATTACAGGTAGTGCCTCGTTGTGGTGGGAGAGTTGATAAACAACCTGATAGATTCATGTTTTTGGGAGAGTCTTCAGACTTGATCCCTGGACATATGATGAAGCACTCCAAGATAAAGATGCAGTATCTTGGCAAAGTGCAATGAACTCTGAAATAGAATCTATGCATTCTAATCAGGTCTGGGAGCTTGTAGAACCACCAAATGGTGTAAAAGTCATTAGATGTAAATGGGTCAACAAAAGGAAAAGAGGAACAGACGGGAAGGTGGAAACCTTTAAAGCGAGTCTTGTTGCGAAGGGGTATACTTAGAAAGAGGGAATCAATTATGAGGAAACTTTTTCGCCGGTAGTGATGCTTAAGTCTATCCGGATTCTTTTATCTATTGCTGCTCATATGGATTATGAGGTTTGGCAAATGGATGTCAAAATAGTTTTCCTTAACGGAAGTCTTGAAGAAAATATATATATGAAGCAACCAGAGGGATTCATTGCGAAGGGCAAAGAGTATATTATATGTAAGCTCAATCGGTCCATTTATAGACTAAAGCAAGCTTTGAGATCTTGGAACATCCAGTTTAATGAAGTGATCCAGTCTCATGGATTCATTCAGTGTTCGGATAAGTCTTGTGTATACAAGAAAAGTGACGGAAATGTGGTGGTATTTCTTGTACTATACGTAGATGACATTTTGCTCATTGGCAACAATGTCAAAGTGTTGTCAGACGTAAAGACTTGGATGTCCAAGTAGTTTGATATGAAGGACTTGGGAGAATGTGGACATATTCTTAGGATCAAAGTAATAAGGGATCGCAAGAAATGGATGTTGTGCTTATCCCAAGCTTCATACATCGATACTATCCTAGCTCGTTTTAGCATGCAAAACTACAAGAAAGCTTGTCTACCTTTTCGACATGGAGTACCTTTATCTAAAAGGATGTGTCCTAATACATCAAAGGAGATAGAGGAGATGAAGGCAGTTCCTTATGCTTCGGCTATAGGAAGCCTAATGTATGCAATGCTATGTACGAGATCGGATATCTATTTTGCCGTGGGTATAGTTAGCAGATATCAAAGTAACCCAGGACTGAGACATTGGACTGTCATAAAGCATATATTAAAGTACCTGAAAAGGACTAGAGATTATATGCTGGTTTACCATGCAGATGATTTGCACCCTATAGGTTACATAGATTCGGACTTCCAATCAGATAGGGACAGTAGTAAATCAACCTCGGGGTATGTGTTTACTTTGAGAGGTGGAGCCATAGCATGGAGGAGTGTTAAGTAGAAATGCATTTCAGTCTCCACCATGGAAGCTGAGTATGTGGTAGCCTATGAGGCAGCCAAAGAAGTTGTATGGCTCAAAAACTTCTTGATGGACTTAGATGTTGATCCTGTCTGAGAAGTTGGACAAAACGAAGAGCCGGGAGAAAAAACCTACTACTGATGGAGAATAACACCTATGGAACGCCGATCCGAGAAACCCACAGCGGATCCAAGAAGATGAAGCCACAAGAGTGTCCCCTCGATGCAAGATACCAATGGTGATGAAGAGATCCGATCGAAGAACACCTAGATCCGGGGCTCCCAAGGCTTCCTGCGCACAAGAGACCAACCAACGCTACCGTCAGTGACCTAAGACCGGGATGGGAATCCCTGGCTAGGCCCTCCGACGCTCAAGTCAGTGATCTCTCTTGGTGTGGAAGGAGGAAGAAGATGAACAGTAGTTGAAAAATTAGGGTTATGAATGTGCGCAATGATGTGAACTTACCCTGCCAACGGAGAGGATTCCCCTTTTCATACCACTTCATATAACCTCCGTAGTCATGAAGTGGACCCCGGTTTATTAGAGTTTGTTTTGAGATGCCGTGAGTTGTGTACTTGTGGTAAACGACTTTTAAGGAATCTTTTTTGTACCCCAAATATACCTTCTTTGTCGTCTAGTACCTGTAAAATAGTCTAAATACATTTCCCGCCAAAACATATAACACCTGTCATACAATCATATCATAGATAACTTAATATACTAATGTTTCTTGTGTTGATTAAGGCTGAGCTTAGTTAGGTTTGATCAATTATTATTACCTCTTATGGGGCTTCTGGGGCAATACTCGTCCGGGCTCCTTTATGTTTATTATTCTAGCTAGCCCTGGGCCATGTTTTATCAAATGTTATTTCAAGATATTAGTCAAACCGGTCGATATTGGCTTTCCTTCCCAAAGGCATGTATCGGTCGATATTGGACTACCTCCTTAGAGGTATATGCTGATCGATATTGTTCTTCCTCTAAGGTATATCTCGGCCGATATTGGCCTACCTCCTTTGAGGTATATCCCGGCCGATATTGGCCTACCTCCTTAGAGGTATCTCGTCCGATATTGACCTACCTCCTTAGAGGTATATGCTGATCGATATTATTCTTCCCCTAAGGTATATCCCGGCCGATATTGGCCTACCTCCTTAGAGGTATATACCGGCCGATATTGGCCTACTTCCTTAGAGGTATATGCTGATCGATATTATTCTTCCTCTAAGGTATCTCCCGGCCGATATTGGCCTACCTCTTTAGAGGTATATATCGGCCGATATTAACCTACCTCTTTTGAGGTATATACCGGCCGATACTGTTCTTCCTCTTCGGAAGTGTATCCTGCTTCATATTGGCCTACCTCCTTTGAGGTATATCTCGGCCGATATTGGCCTACCTCCTCTGAGGTATATCCCAGCCGATATTGATCTACCTCCTCCGCTTGATTATATCTTTTCCCTTTCTTATCGGGGATCCATGAAATCTAACCCATATCACTAGCCTTCCCTTCAAGTCTAGTCGAAGGAAGTGTAGACGACTGACTAGACACAAGTTTGATTTTGTTTTTTTTTCTTACCCGTGACTTTGCCGCAGGTACTGACATGACCTTACAAATTTTGTGTGCAACTATCTGGTGAACCTGAGTATAGTGATCCCGTGAACTTCAGTACAGTGATTTCTTGGGTCCTTTGATCCTTTAAATAGGGTTACAACCCTCTCTTTGTTCACCACCCATCTCATTTCTTTTCCTTCCTTGCTAACTTTCTGTGCTAAGAGTATGGTCTTGGATCCCCCCTTTTTTGGGGGTGATTCTTGTTGGACAAGGCGAGATCTATGTATGTGTTTTATTCAAGTTTCTACTTCGGCTAACTCTAGGGTTCAAGAAACTGTCCCAAGAGATAAAGTTCCTCAAAGCCTAGAATTTTTAGCCAAAGGTGCCAATGCTCTGAAGGCTCAAGAAACTTCAGAGAGGTTTTTGTTACTCATGGAGGGACAACCACATAGCCCCTGGGTATCACTACAAAGGCGTAGCCCAGGTTACCCTTGGGCTAAGCTTGGTGGCTCTAGTTGCAGAACTCCAGGGGTTGAGCAGGAACAGGGGCTCTTTCAGACACCTTTCCATCAAGGCATGAACAAATTTGTCCCTCTTTTGCTCATGTGCCCATTCTGCTTCATAGTTTCCTTCATCTTGTCGAAATATTACTCCTTCTGCGCCTTAACAAGCTCGGGCGAGCTTCCTCTGCGCTAGGTAAAATGTTCCCACTTCTGCTCCATGGTAAGTTTGACTTCAATGGGACTGAAATTTTCTAAGCATCTCAAGAGCTTATGTTTGTAATTTTTGTTATCTGTTTGAGGTTTAATGTTCTGAGGGGAAATGTAATGTTATGTACTTGACCAGATTCTAAGTGTAGAAACAATCTTTTGTATTGAATCGAGTGATTCTATTGAATCCTTCTAATTCATAAGAATAAATGTGATGTTGTGCTCATTACCCCTTCGTATATCCTATGTTTTGTTATCTCGATAAATATTTTTCATTTATCATGGCCACGACTACCTCGACTGATGGAATACTTCCCTATTATAGCTAACGTTATACCGACCGATATTAGCTTATCTATCATAAACAAGAGTACCTCGGTCGATCTTATACTTATCTATCGTGACTAGCATTAAACCGACCAGTAGTAGCTTGTTGATCACAAACAATGTTATTTAAACTAATATTATACTTGTCTAGCATAGCCAAAGTTATATCGGCCAGTATAAATAAAATTATCTTGATTAATACTAGTTTGCACTTTATAATGATATTAATTTAAAATCTGTTATACGCCTAAATCGCTTTCCTTAAATTTTCTTGTCTTTAGCCTGGGCTTAGTCAAACTCAGTCCCTTTTTCTTTATTATGCCTAGTTAACTACGTCTCCTTTCAAAACATTCTGGTTGGTGATCGGCCCTTCCTCTGGTAAGAGAATGTTGGAAGCGTATAACGAGGTGTTACCAACCCCAGCGTGATCCGATCTATCGCATTCAGTATAAATGTTTCTTTATGATTATGTGACACATACTTTCTCTCTGTGCCACGTCATGCAAGCCTTTGCCCCTTTTTCCTGTAATCCTCAGCGTCTATTGCGATAAAAATGTTTGATCTGATGACGGCTATGTGTTTTTCAAACCCTAAACCCTTTGTCTTCTTCTCAACTTTGTCCTTTCTTTTCTTACCTTAGCATTCTTTCCTCGCTGCAGTTTTCGACCAAAACTCGTGCTCACCATTTCTTAGTGATCTCTTTTCTTGCTTTCAGTAAGTAATCTGTTGTTCTGCTATCCTTTACGCTCGTCTATGGCTGAGGAAGCGATTGCTCTTTGGTATGTTCAAATGTCTTCTTGCTTTGATAAAAGTGCTAGGCTCACCATCCGTCGTCAATATGAAATCCCCCGGGAATATGGCTTTATAATCCCGAAACCAGATGATCGTCCTCATCGTCCCCCTCTTAATTGCATGACTTTTTTCAAGGATCAGTTAATAGGAGGTTTAAAGTTTCCCATTCCTCCTTTCCTGATCGAAATAAGCCAGTATTTTGATATTCCTTTGCAACAGCTTGCCCCTAATGCATTTCGTTATCTATGTGGTGCTTACATGCTGTTTCGTTTGCTAGATATTCCTCCTACTCCTCAAAATTTCTTCATGTTTTCTTACCCCAAGTGTTCGGAACCTGGTGTCTTCCTATTCCAGTCAAGAACTAAAATGGTTCTTTTTGAGGATATGCCCTCATCTCTTAAAGCTTGGAAATCCCGCTTCTTCTTCATAAAGTTTCCCGGACCCATTCCTTGGTCTTATGCTTGGAAATCCTCCTTACCCTCTTTGCCCAATATCAAAGAGTTCCATCTCCATCCTTCTTTTCCTATTTATTGTGAAAAGATGTTAAATCGTCGACTTTCTATTCCCAAGTGGCTGAGAGTCGATCTTCTATACTTGTTCGGCTTAAGCCCCATCAAACCTGATACACAAGGCTCTTTAGGTAAAACTCTGTTTCTTTCTTGTTGATTTTAACTAACTAAACTATTTTTCTTTTCTATGTAGTGGAGAGCTTTTATGACACTTTGATTGATGAAGAACTGCGTCTGGAGGACGCAATTCGCGCCAAAGAAAAAGAGCTTCTGGCTGCCATTACTCCGCCACCTTCCATCCAAGAACCGGCCCCTTTAGCTGAGGTACCCAGCTCTTCGGGAGTTCCTGAGGCTCCTGAAGGTCTTCTCGCAGATATCTCTGCTGTTTCTTTACCCACTGTTGCTTCTCCAATGGCTGTTGTTACTGTTGGGACCGAAAAGTAGCTAGAGGGGGGTGAATAGCTCGTCGCGTGCTAGATGCTCGTCGTGGCTTGTTTCTTCAGAGATATGCAGCGAAAATACAAGAAACAAAAACACTCAACGCTAACAAGGATGGTTTACTTAGTATCCACCTCACAAGAGGTGACTAGTCCAAGGATCCACACCTACTAACGTACCCTCCACTATGAATAAACACTCCTTTATGGTAACTATCAAAGGCGGAGAAGCCCTACAATCTCTCAATACAAGAAGAAAGCAAAGAGAAACAATAAATACAACAAATCTTACAAGTTTTACAGCTAAAAACCCTAACCCTAGCTTTTCTTTCTTCTTGTGGTCTCGCCTCTTGACTTGGATGTCTCTCCAAGATCCTTCAAGAACTGGTGATCTGAACCTCAAGAGATGCTGTGGAGTCGCTGGTGAAGATGAGGAATAAACAGTAGAAGTTATATCGAAGAAGACGCACGCCAACGACCTTTATCTGCGCCAACGGTCGGATCCCGATCGATTGGATTTCTCCCAATCGATCGGGGAGGCTTTGGATCGATACACGGATCGATCCAGAGCGCCTCTATGCTCTGGAAATTCGCCTGGATCGATTGGTGGATCGATCCAAGGCTTATCGCGACATACAGCACCTTCCCAATCGATCTACTGATCGATTGGGACCTCTGGATCGATCCACTGATCGATCCAGAAGGCTACTGTGTGCTCGCGACTGCCTCCCAATCGATCCACTGATCGATTGGGACGAAGGCTTGTCGCAGGGACACACCAATCGATCGGTCGATCGATTGGGCTCCAGCCAATCGATCGGCTGATCGATCCGGCTACTGGTTTTTGCCCAAAACCAAATCCCAAACCTCCCAACCCAACATCTGGTCAAACTTGACTTATTGGTTCATCATGCCTAGCATCCGGTCACCCTTGACCTGCTAGAACTCCCTCACCAAGTGTCCGGTCAACCTCTTAGACCCACTTAAACTTTTCTTCATCATGCCAAACATCCGGTCACTCCTTTGACCTACTTGGACTTTCACCAGATGTCTGGTCAACCTTGACCCATCTGGATTTCTCCGTGCCAAGGATCTAGTCAATCCTTTGACCTACTTAGACTTTTCACCAGATGTCTAGTCAACCTTGACCCATCTGGATTTCTCCCGTGCCTGGCTTCACTCACCAGAACTTTCACCTAGCTTCACTCACTAGGATTCTCCTTTGCCTGGCTTCACTCACCAGGACTTCTATTCTGCCTAGCTTCACTCACTAGGACTTTCACCTAGCTTCACTCACTAGGATTTTCATTCTGGCTAGCTTCACTCACTTGGACTTTCACCTAGCTTCACTCACTAGGATTTTCATTCTGTCTAGCTTCACTCACTAGGACTTTCACCTAGCTTCACTCACTAGGATTTTCACCTTCTGCCTAACATCCCAGTTAGGTCTTCCCGGTCAAGTATCTGGTCACTCTTGACCTACTTGACTCTTCTTCAGTCAACCTGATCAGACCCTGATCAGAGGGGAATTGCACCATACAATCTCCCCAAATGAACAACTGCACCTGCACTTGTCTATATCATCGAAGTCTCGTATTGTCAAACATTGAAACCCAAACCAAGACTCAAGCTTGGTCAACCAGGTCATGTTGCACCAACAATCTCCCCCTTTTTGATGTTTGACAATACCAACACTTCCACTTACAATACCACATGTAAGTTAGGCTAATCTCATAGCCTAAGCCTTCTTCATGCCACTAGGTAATGAACACTTAAGTTAAGCTCTTCATTTTCCCCCTAAGAGGGCAACTCTTTTAGATAATGAAAGCCTAACTTACCCCCTTTCATAAGTCCTTTCATTCTCCCCCTATTGGCACACATCAACCCCATCTTTGGGCACACATCAACAAATTCACTTGCTGATAACTCTCCCCCTGAAGAGTTGCGCATCGTTGTTCACAACTTCACTCGTTATGATCAACACGATAATGAAAGTCTCATACCCTTCATTATCCTTAACCCTACATTCTCCCCCAATGTAGTCAAATGCCCATCCTTAAGCATTATCCACTTAAACCCACTTGTACAATGAGGATATCCACTCCCCATTAGCTCAACCTTGAGCATGTTCTTAATGGAAGGTTAACCACCTTCCAAGGTTTATGAAAAATAATTTTCATGTCTTTAAAGAGTCCCTCCCCCTAAGGACATGGTGGTAACTTCTGTCATTGCACCAACAATGACTTGGAATCCCTAAAACTTTAGGAAACCCAATTTTAGAAGTTTTGAGGTTCAAATATTCAAAATTTGAAACAAACCTCAACCCAAACTTCAACTTAACCTTCCTTAACCAATCCATCCTTGTTTTCCACATGAAAACACCCTTTTTATGTATACAAATGTATTTTCAGGGGTTTGGAAAGGTTACCTAGACTAAAATAGGTTCAAAGATGCTGAAATCAGGCATTCCCAGCCAAAATCAGCAACTTAGATCGATTGGAGTTGGGTTCCAATCGATTGAACCTTGCTGAATCGATCCACTGATCGATTCAGGAGGGCTGGATCGATCGGTGGATCGATCCAGGAAGGTTCTATTCACGAGAAGCGTGCTCTCAATCGATCACCCGATCGATTGAGACCCTTCAATCGATCGGGTGATCGATTGAGGTCTGATAGTTGCTGAAACTCACTTTCTGTGAATTTCAGAAGCCCCTAGAAAAATCTACAAAATTCCAAAAATTGTAAAAATTTGTGTAGACATTATTTAGGGTATATACTATCAAGGAAAAATAATTTTCTAAGAAAATACTTCATATTTGCAAAGATTGATACAAACTTGAAATCTTGCAAAAACTTTAGTGTTTTCTTCAAGTTTGTGTCTAACTATTCAATGGTGATTACTCTCAAAAGATAGCCTTCACCAAGGTTTTCCAAAATTATTTTAAAAACATTTTCAAAACCAATATCCCACCATATTCCTTGGGCTTAATGCACATGACTTGTACATTAGCTTTCCCAATGATGGGAAAACACATGACTATGTGTTTTGATGAACTTAAAACTCAAAAGAATGCACTTAATCAACATCTTGAGTTTTGTTCATCATCCTAACATCTCACTTGTATCTAATGTGTACTAAAACACATATAAGTCACCTTATAGGTCTTTGTGAGATGTAAAGTTTGGTTTTGCCCTAATCTAGGGATCATGCATATTTATCTAGGCATTTTGAATTTGATATTGAACATCCACTTAGGATGTCACTTGTTGATTACCAATTGTTGAACAAATACCACTTGTTTATTCCCCTTGTTAAACAAATGCCAGTTGTTGAACTAATGTCATTTGTCCTTAATTTTAAGGAAATAAACATAATGCATGATAATGTTATGGCATACATCAAAATGAAATAGCTTTCAAAAGAAAGATTCCTACAACTACATGATGTATGTATGACATGACATGGTATTTTTATATTTTTCAAAATAAGTTATGAATGTAAAATACAAAACTAAATATGATGTCATGGCATATATTGGACAAACAAAACATGGCAAGTGTTAGAATAAATAAAGTATACCTAGACTACCTATCTAGGTATCCTAAAAACTTAGCTAAACTTAAAAATTAAACCTAGATTGCCCTAAATGCTTCAAGAAAATGCCAAAACCTAAATTGGCATTTCTAATTCTCTTGTTTAATTTATGCCAATTGAAATTAAGCTTATTCCTCAAGGATTGGCATATTGCATTTTTCTACAAAAGTAGCACTTTTAAATTAAGGCTTAAATTGCCTTTAATTTCCTAAGAACATACCAAAATCCCAACTTAATAGTTCTTATGATTTTCCCAATATGTGCCATTTTTAAATGGAATTAATACTTCTCAAATTTTGGCACATTTTACTCTTTCAAAGAGTACTTCATTAATCCATTTCATTTTCGAAGGTTAATAATAACCTTGAAAATGCTCCTTGAGTGTCAATTTCTTCAAAGTTGGGTTAACTACCCTTCTTCTTAGAGTTGACACTCTCTAACTCATCTATGAGATAGAGAAAATGCTCCTAGGAACCCAAAATCTATTAGTGCTCCTTGGATGCTCTAGGTACTCACTAGGGATAACCTCCCTAGATACCTTCCTAGTGACCTTGTTTGGCTTAGAAGCCTTGGTCACTTTTTCTATGTCAACCCTAGGGATTGCTTCCCTTGTGACCTTCTTTGTGACTTTCTTTGACTTCTTAGAAGTTTTAGTCACATTTGTTGCAAAAATACTCTTAGGAATGACCTTCATAGTATTTTTGACTTGACCACTAGACCTAGGGTTGGTTCCATAGCTATATGGAACCCTATGGTACGAAATTTCATCCTTCTTAGCCTTAGGTTTGTATCCCAAACCTCTATGGCCATTGGATGACTTTGATACTCCTAGACCTAGATTTTTGCTCTTGGACCCTTGTGTCATATTTGTGATTTTTCTAAGGCTCTTCTCTAAATTATCAAGTCTTGACCTCAAGACTTGATTTTCCTTCCATAATTCTTCAACCTTAGATTTTTCAGTAAAACCTTGATTTTCCTTCTTCTTAGGCAAATACCTAGAATCCCTAGGGTTCTTGCCTAAATTTCTATCTACCTTTCTAAACCTAGGTTGAGAGGTTTTAGCATGATAAGCTATATGTTTTTCCTTAATGCTATCATGCTTCCTATTTTCATGGTAAATAGCATTGAAGTGATATAAATTTGACCTAGCATGCTTTTTACCATTATGCAAGGGAATAGGCTCAATAAAAGATACCTTCTTTTTTACCTTGGAGGCTCCCCCTTGAGTTGAGCTTCCTCCTTGAGCCTTGACTGTCTTCTTCCCCTTAGGGCATTGACTTCGGTAATGCCCCTTTTGATTGCAAGAGAAGCATATAATATGCTCCTTGCTTTTCTTTGTTCCGGGGACGGTCTCCTTGAGCTTCTCCTTGCCCTTTTGTGCCACTTGGCCCTTTTTCTTGGCCAATTTAGGGCACTTGCTCTTGTAGTGCCCTTTTTCCCTACACTCAAAGCAAATAATACGATCTTTATTATTTATTGAAATGTTTATACCTTTTTGTGTAGGGTTGGCACTTTCTTCTTTGGATCTGGAGGTAGAAGCTTCCTCTTGATCCGATAATGATGCTCCTCCATGTTGGTGCGGGAAGCATCCGACGATCGAACCTTAGTTTTGATAATGGCAAAGGATTCAAAGTTAAGTTAGTGTGTGATCTAACATGTTTGAATGAGTGTTTCAGGAAAGTCCTAGCTGCGGTTAGGCAGGTGAAAAACCCTAAGGGGTGGTAAACTTAGGTCCTAGGGGGCGGTAACCCTAGGTGGAGGAAAACCCTAAGGGGCGGTAACCTTAGGTCCTAGGGGGTGGTAACCTTAGGTGGAGAAAAACCCTAGGGGGCGGTAATCCTAGGTCCTAGGGGGTGGTAACCCTAGGCGAAAAGTTCAGTCGGTCTGGAGGACCGGACTGGCATCAGGTAATCTCTCCTGAGGGGAGTAGGTGAGGACGCGTTCCCCGTAGAGGGAACAGTAGGCGTCGGGTCGACCTAGGATTTCCGGTTGGAAATCCGAAGTCAGACTCGGACAGTCCGAAGACTGTCAACTCTTTTTCACTTATGAATTATCAGATTCTAACATTGTCTTGCAGGGTATGCAATTGCTCGGACTAACTTTGTTTTGTAGGAGAAGCGGCTCCTGGAAAAAGGAGGTCCGGGCGCCCGGGAAGGATCCGGGCGCCCGGAGGTCCGAGCGCCCGGAACAGGTCCGGGCGCCCGGGACCAAACTTTATCCCCTGCGCGACTTCACCACGTGGAGCAACCTAGTTGGATGGCCACGTCACACTCCAGGCGCCCGGAAAGGCCCCAGGCGCCCTGAACCTCATATAAAAGGAGGGTTGAGGTGCAGCTTTAAAGACAACACATACTAAGCTTTCTTTTGTGAAGTGCTGCCAACGAGACGACCTTGAAGTGCTACTACTCGACGTCGACAACCCGAAGCTCAGACTCTTCGATCTTTTATTGTCGGTATTAGTTTACTTATTGCATTAATTATAATTCAAATTGTAATCTTTCCGATATATAGTTGTTGCCCACCGAAAGCGGTCAAGGACCGCGGGCCTTCGAGTAGGAGTCCCCATAGGCTCCGAACGAAGTAAAACACCTGCGTCTCTGTGTGTTTGATTTTACTTTCCGCTGTGTTTCTATTCTGTGTTTTAAATCGTTAAAATAGCCACGAGCGCTATTCACCCCCCCCCTCTAGCGCTTTCGATCCATCAATTGGTATAAGAGCGGGGTCATTTTGAATCGGTGCAACCACCATTCAAAATATTTTTTCGTGGTATTTTTTAGATTTTCGGGGTCTATTAGAATTTAGCCTCATAGCTATATTCTAATTCTTTTTCCCTCGAATCGGTTTTTCTCGGAATTGGTGCAACACCACCCGAGTTCGTAATCCATTTTTTTTCCTACCGCACTACTAAGCCAGGACCAAGTCCTGGGACATTTTTTTAGTTGTTTTTTGCTTTAGGTAAAACTGAAATGACCCTTCAGGAAGGCTACTGTAAAATACTGGAAAAAATGACGAATATTAATAAGGGAATTTTCCAGAATTTTTGGATATTTTTCGGGAATTTTTCGGAGCTCGTATGGACGAGTTAGCGGGGACCGGAACGGGGCCCAGAAAAGCCTGTTTGGGCTATCCGATTTAAGTGAGGAATTGTTCCTTTAATAAATTCTTTTATTAAATATTTCTTATTTCTTTTTTTTCTCTTATATCGCCGAATTCCTTAAGCCCCGACCCGCACCTCATCTCTTCCCCGACGCCGCCGACTACTCCAAGCCCTAACCGCTGCCCTCTCCGCCGCCGAAGCCTTCACCCCTCGGTGCCCTAGCCACCCGACGCCGAGCCACTGCCGTCGGCGACGCACAGAGCAGCGCCGGTCAGCTTCCTCCTTTCTCCCAAGTCCGATTTCTCTGTGTCCTTCTTCCTCTGCGGAGTTCTCAGCGCTGCCGCCGGCCTTCTTCAGCCCTAGAGCTTTCCCTCCGATCGTCGAGCAGAGCTTCTGCCCTAGCCGAGCGCCTTCGATTACTGCCGCCGGCGCCTCTTTCATTTCCGAGCAGTGCAGATTTGATCTAGGGCTCGAGTTCGGTGGCACATCTCTCCCCTTTTGTCAATTCAGTCACGTACGTTTACTGTGATAGTGCTGAATTGGGTTTACCGGTGGCCGGATTGGAGGTAGATTTTCCTTGTATATTTGGATTTAGTAGTAGGGTGTTATCCTTGCTAAATCTGCTAACCAAACTGAGTTGTGCAGGGATATCGTCACTTCCGGCCAGATTCGAGAAAAAACTGTAGCTTGTTGCTGGAATCAATACTGTCCCACTGTTTCTTGGTGAGTTTTGGATAGAAGTAAGAGCATTGTTATTAGAATAAATATAGATTACATGGTTAGGTATCAAGTTCATGTATTAATCTGACACAATTTGATTGTAGATAATTGGAGATACCTAATCCATTGTAGTTGTGGAAGGGTTAGGGTTAGTGAGTTAACTCTAATTGAATAATGAAATTATGATTTGGTTTAGTTAATGAAGGCATGATAGAATTAACTAAATTAAATTTGGACACAGGACTTTGACGCGAGACGAGTATCTCGGAGTCAGGATTTGGACCATTTTATCGGAGGCGGGTACTTTTGACTTATGTCATTTGATATGCTTAGTAATTAAATTAACATGTTGCATTAATTGTGTTTCTTATCTGTTTCGGTTAATCACTACCCAAATCTTACATGCTTGATTGATTGATTGGTTTTGCATCTCGTATATTTTACCTGTTTATACATGCTTATAGGGGTAGTGATATGCCATGCTTGACCATGTTCAGGACCTAGGTTTTTATACCTTCAGTGTACCTTTGATTATACCATGCTTCACCATGTTCAGGACCTAGGTTGTATACCTTATCTGATCTGTGTACCGTTGTTTTGATTCATTAACTTATGGTGCACCTTCTATATATAACATGGTTTAGCTCAGGATATATTGTGGTTAGTGCCATGCACCATTTGCATGATTGCATGCTGTGCGATAGTCCGCTCCATTATTGTTGAGCACATCGCCAGTTACATGGATCTGCACACACCACCACTCATGGGTTAGTGGTCGATTCAGGCAGAGTGTGTTGCAGCAGGACTCTGTTAGGCACCGTTGGTCCACTCATGGGTAGTGAGACGCAGCGTGGTAGCCGGCAGTTACACCTCCCCGTCATTACGTACTGGGAGATGAGAGCATTGCGCTCCCCCATTTATGATTTGGGGTAGGAGGATAGGTGTACTCCGACAGCATCCCGCCCACTCGGTCACTCATCAGGAGTAGTGACGACAGAGTGCACGGTTGTCACAGCCCTACCCACTCGGCCTCACTTTTGTATGAGATGATCGACTGGCGTCAGGGGTGACCAGGACGCATCATTGGCATCATATGCATGATACATTTATTTCTTGTGTATGTGGTTGCTGCATTTATATGTTGCATAATTGTTTGGATACCTATGTTTGGCATGCATACAGGATTCCTATACCACTCGGACTGTTTGACCTTATACTCAGGACCTGGTTAGTACAGCATTCTCCTGTTTACTTCAGATGCATATTTATATCTTCCTTATATCAGGAGACTGTACGCATGATTAGTGTTAGGCGTTATTTCTTTACTTTGCATATCATCTGTACCTGCTGAGTGTTGGACTCACCCCGCCTCCATTGTTGATATTTTCAGGTTGATGCTGTCAGGAGAGAGTTCCAGTTGCTGGTCCCTGCAGACCTCGAGGATAGGATTTGGTTTCCGTTTTGGTTTCTTTTCTGTTATAGACTATTTAAACTTGTTATGTTTTAGATTTATTCCACCTATGGACGTTGTATGGATTTTATGATGTCGATGAAATTGGATTTGGTTTTATTTCTACTACATGCCTGCCTGGACGGCAGAAGAGGTAAGAAAAATCGGTTTTGAGCTTTACGAGTGTAGTTGAGTAGGGTGGATTTCGAGTCAGAGTACTATTGTTGTTTACTATTATATATATACTGCGTGGTTGTGACAGCCAGAGGCTGAATATATATATATACTGCGTGGTGATTGTTTTTATTTCTTGTTATTATTCCAGCCGCCTGTGGCTGAGGTATATGAGATGTAGAAAAGTTTCAGATTGTCCACCGTACAGGGGAGATGCTGCCGAAATTTTCTCGGACAGGGACTCCTCTGGGGGCGTGACAATTTAGTGGTATCAGAGCCAAGTTTTACGATCTTTTGTTTCGTATTTTGGATTTTCGGGATTTATCTGATACCAATTTATTTGGTATTGGTATCAGAGCGGGTTATGATACCTGCTTTTGGTTTTTGGAGATTTATCGGATACCGGTTGTTGGTATTCTGGATATTTGGGTTAGCCAGGTTTGCGAGTCAAACTGGGCATTATCGGATTTTCGATATGGTTATGTTTCGGATTTCCGTTTCGGATTTATTTGGATTTCCGGCAATAGGTACGTTCGGAATTTTGAGGTCAAATTGGGGACTGGACAGCGACGGAACATCTCCAGACAGCAATTAGGTATGTTGTTATTTTATGTTTGTTATATTGGTAGTAATATCTGTAATTTAATTTAACAGATATGAGACGATCCACACGTATAGCTGCGAGACGTGGTGCTGGACGACCACGTGCGAGGACCACGGGATCTCTGGATATGCCAGAGATGCCCACTGTCAGTGAGCCTATCAGTCAGGGACAGACTCAGGAGGCAGCGGGAGCATCGGGCTCTCAAATCCCGATAGCTCCTGTAGAGATACCTATTTTGGCCACACCGACGGTATCCACGCCTACCCTGTTTACAGTACCATCAGGAGTACCATTGGTGTACCCGACATCTGCACCAGTGCAGCCTACGACGTTTTCAGTGCCACCACCACTTGGATCTACTGTGTACCCGACACCAGTGGCACCTGTACCCCCACTGCCTACAGTAGCAGCAGTTGCTCCACATCCGGTACCTTTTCCTACCGTACCTTCGGTTGCCACCACTTTTATTCCCCAGGCAGTACCACCGACGACCTATGCTCCGGTATATACAGCAGCACCGGGAGTTCTTCCTCCGGTTTATTCCGCGGTACCACCTGTAGTATCAGCTCCAGTGTTTCCACCAGTTCCTGCAGCCGTCCCGACACAGATCACTGATATTGTCGCTGCACGAGCTAGGATTCCAGCACTGGCCGAGTCGATGAAGACTCGTTTCACTCTTTTCCGCGGGGATCTCGATCCGAGTATGGCTTTGTCGTGGATAGAGACTATGGAGCAGACTTTCTTCTATATGGCTTGCTCCGAGTGGGAGAAAGCAGAGCTGGCTGCTTATCATTTACGGGATGAAGCTAATGCCTGGTGGGTTACTCAGCGTTCTATTATTGGTGAGCGCAACGTCACATGGACCAGGTTCAGAGAGGCTTTTGAGAGCCGTTTCTTTCCACTGTCCTATCAGATGGCTCGCCGACAGGATTTTATGAGTCTGAGGCAGAATAATCGCTCAGTGACCGAGTATAATACTGAATTCCTCCGGTTGGCTCAGTTTTGTCCAGAGTTAGTTGCGGAGGACAGAATTCGCATGATGCAGTTTATACAGGGATTAGATGGTTATCTGCATGTACAGCTTGCCGGATTAGGGATTTCATCTTACTCTGATGCATTGAATCGAGCTATGATGATAGAGTTAGCTCGGCAGACAGCATATCCGGACGGAAAAAAGCATTGGGTCGAGACTTGAGCGGTCCGGCGAACCACGAGCTACCAGCCTCGGCGATCCGAGCGGTCGGTCGGTACTCGGGCGTCACGTAGGCCTCGAAATCGAGGCGGTCTTCTTGGGCGTTCCGGTTTCTCAGTGAGCCGCAACCACCTTCCGGTGATACTCATTGTTTCAGATGTGGATCCGAGATCACCTCACCCCAGCCTCTCTGGGACAGTCGGTTTGCTTTTATTGCAACCTGGGCACCTGAGCCGAGATTGTCGGTGAAGGCTCGGCACGGCTTCGGAGGTCAGTCGGAGGGACAGTCTAGTCGATCGGGGCATATCGAGGAGGCGGCCCAATCTTCACGGCGAGGCAGCTCCCTCCGCAGACATTTGGCATGCTTGGGCAGAGTACTCAGAAGCACCCGAGTTTTGCTCAGGACCTTATTACCTCGACGTGTCGACTCGGTCGGCCGGTACAGTCACCATCCTCTCGGTCTTATCTCGGCACATAGTCAGCGGCGCCTCGATGGCGAGCTTACGATTACCACCTCCTCCTCCGCCGGAGACTGGTCGTGCTATTACTAGAGAGGATGCTCAGCGGGCCGACGGATCAGTTTTCCGCGGTACGATTTCTATTTATGCATTTACTGCTGATATTTTGATTGATACTGGTAGTTCGCATTCTTTTATATCCCGTACCTTTATGCGGGAGATTGGTAGATTACCCACTTGCAGGTTGCGGCGATTGACTGTCTCTTTACCGTCCGGTGATACTTTAGACGTCACCCAGGAGATCAGAGGTTGCCCGTTAGACTTTGGCAACATGATACTTACGGTAGATCTTCTAGTATTGGAGATGGTCGAGTTTGATATCATTCTTGGCATGGATTGGCTGTCAATATATCATGCTACCGTTGATTGCCAGACGAGGGTGGTCACCTTCCGGCCTCCGAACCAACCCTCGTGGAGTTTCGCTGGCATCAGAGACGACGGCATCTCGATTATTTCGGCGATTCAGACGCAGAAGTTGCTGTCACACGGCTGTCATGGTTTTCTGTTATCGTTGATCAGTACTGAGGACAGTAGTAGTTCGCAGCTCTCCGACGTTCCTGTAGTCCGGGAGTACCCAGATGTATTTCCAGAGGAGCTGCCAGGTTTGCCTCCCAGAAGGCCAGTGGAGTTCGCTATTGAGCTGATTCCGGGAACCGCGCCGACATCGAAAGCTCCGTATCGTATGGCACCAAAAGAGTTGAACGAGCTGAAGGTTCAACTCCAGGAGCTTTTAGACAGAGGATTCATTCGCCCTAGTGTTTCACCATGGGGTTCTCCAGTTCTATTTGTCAAGAAGAAAGACGGCACCATGAGGTTATGTATTGACTACAGACAGCTGAATTCAGTGACCGTCAGAAATAAATATCCATTACCACGGATTGAGGATTTGTTTGATCAGCTCAGAGGTACATCAGTGTATTCTAAGATTGATCTGCGATCAGCTGAGAGTCAGAGACTCAGATATTCAGAAGACAACTTTCCGTACCAGATACGGTCATTATGAGTTTTTGGTAATGCCATTTGGGCTTACCAATGCTCCAGCGGTGTTTATGGACTTGATGAACCGCATCTTTCTGGAGTATCTGGATCAGTTTGTTATCGTTTTCATTGATGACATATTGGTCTACTCTCGTTCCGAGGAGGAGCATGCACAGCATCTTCGCACAGTCTTGGAGATTCTTCGACGACATCGAAGTTCAGCAAGTGTGCATTCTGGCTATCCTCAGTCGGTTTTCTGGGACACGTGGTTTCTAGCAGAGGTATTTCAGTTGATCCTCAGAAGATCGAGGCTGTCACCGGTTGGGAGCAGCCGAAGTCAGTTCAGGAGATCCGCAGTTTTCTGGGATTGGCCGGATATTACCGACGTTTTGTCGAGGGATTCTCGCGTATTGCTATGCCGTTGACACGTCTTACCAGGAAAGGCGTGAAGTTCATATGGTCCGAGGATTGCGAGACCAGCTTCCAGGAGCTGAAGCGGAGATTAGTGTCGGCTCCAGTTTTGGTTTTACCTTCTGGAGAGGATGGATTTGTACTTTACACCGACGCGTCTCTACAGGGTTTGGGCGCTGTTCTGATGCAGCACGGTAGAGTAGTCTCTTATGCTTCTCGTCAGCTGAAGGAGCATGAGAAGAACTACCCAGTTCATGACTTGGAGTTAGCTGCCATCATCTTTGCTCTGAAGCTTTGGCGTCATCATTTATACGGTATCACATTTGAGATTCTCACTGATCATAAGAGTCTCAAATATATTTTCACTCAGAAGGAGCTTAATCTCCGACAGAGGAGATGGATGGAGTTTCTGAAGGACTACGATTGTACCATTAGCTACCACCCTGGGAAAGCTAATGTGGTTGCAGATGCACTCAGCAGGAAGTCCAGAGGGACTTTGGCTTGTCACCGGACTTCAGTCACGGACTTGATTCAGGCTTTCTCAGAGTTAGATCTTGAGGAGCAGGGACCGACAGAGCAGGGTATTCTGGTTACCATGGTTGCTCAGTCGTCGATCAGGACGAGGATCCGAGAGGCACAGGCTGGTGATCAGCATTTGCAGTTCATCAGCAGTCAGGTAGCTTCTGGGCAGCAGACCGAGTTCACACGAGACGAGGAGGGTATCATATACTTCCGAGGCAGATTATGCGTACCTCAGTCTCATCCGGTCTTACAGGAGCTATTACAGGAGGCACACCGTTCTCGATTTGTGATCCATCCAGGCGGTACCCGTATGTATCGAGACTTGGGGCGTTCCTACTGGTGGAACGGCATGAAGAAAGACATCGCGGATTTCGTAGCTAGATGTCTTGTCTGTCAGCAGGTGAAGGCTGAACACCAGAGACCTGCAGGGTTACTTCAGCGGATTCCTATTCCTGAGTGGAAGTGGGATCACATTACCATGGACTTTGTGGTAGGGTTGCCGAGGACACGACGAGGCCATGACGCGATTTGGGTAATCGTTGATCGATTAACCAAATCTGCGCATTTCTTAGCGATTCAGAGGACTGATTCCCTGGATCGATTGGCAGATCTGTACTGCCGAGAGATCATCAGACTACATGGTGTTCCTTTGAGTATCATTTCAGATAGAGATCCACGGTTTACGTCTCGTTTCTGGCAGAGTCTGCAGCAGGCCTTAGGCACACAGCTCCGATTCAGTACAGCTTTCCATCCACAGACAGATGGACAGTCAGAGCGGACCATTCAGACTTTAGAGGACCTGCTGAGGTCATGTGTTATGGATTTCGGAGGCAGTTGGGAGGACCATCTGCCGTTGGTTGAGTTTGCCTACAACAATAGCTTTCATTCGGCTATCCAGATGGCACCGTTTGAGGCGTTGTATGGTAGACCTTGTCGGACACCCGTCCTTTGGGATGAGGTTGGAGAGGCCCAGCTGTTGGGACCTCATAGAGTTCAGCAGGATGCAGAGTTGGTCCGTACTATCAGACGGAGGATGTCAGAGGCGCAGGATCGCCAGAAGAGTTATGCTGATCGGAGACGCAGACCACTAGAGTTCTCTGTTGGCGACCATGTATTTCTGCGAGTTTCACCCACGAAAGGGGTGAAGAGATTTGGCCTCAGAGGTAAGCTAGCTCCGCGGTACATTGGCCCTTTCGAGATCTTGGAGAGGATCGGAGCAGTAGCTTACCGACTGGCACTACCACCATCCCTGTCAGGTGTTCACGATGTATTCCACGTATCGATGCTGAGGAGATACGTGCCAGACCCGACGCATGTGCTGGCAGATGTTCCAGTTCCAGTTCAGCCTGACATTTCCTATGAGGAGGTTCCGGTACGGATTCTCGACCGGAAGGAGCGTCAGTTGCGGAACAAGACCATTCGGCTGGTTAAAGTCGGATGGCAGCACCATTCGGACGAGGAGGCTACTTGGGAGCTCGAGGACACTATCCGAGCTCGATATCCTCATCTTTTCACTTAAGGTATGTGATTTATTTACCGTTCAGCATTTATACTCTATGTATGTTGTTTGTACTTGCTGATGGTAGATATTGAAATTTGGGGACCAAATTTTTTATTAGTGGGGGAGAATGTAAAATACTGGAAAAAATGACGAATATTAATAAGGGAATTTTCCAGAATTTTTGGATATTTTTCGGGAATTTTTCGGAGCTCGTATGGACGAGTTAGCGGGGACCGGAACGGGGCCCAGAAAAGCCTGTTTGGGCTATCCGATTTAAGTGAGGAATTGTTCCTTTAATAAATTCTTTTATTAAATATTTCTTATTTCTTTTTTTTCTCTTATATCGCCGAATTCCTTAAGCCCCGACCCGCACCTCATCTCTTCCCCGACGCCGCCGACTACTCCAAGCCCTAACCGCTGCCCTCTCCGCCGCCGAAGCCTTCACCCCTCGGTGCCCTAGCCACCCGACGCCGACGCACAGAGCAGCGCCGGTCAGCTTCCTCCTTTCTCCCAAGTCCGATTTCTCTGTGTCCTTCTTCCTCTCTGCCGCGTCTTGGCACAGCGCCGATCGCCTCTCCCTCCGCCCGGAGCATTGCTGCCGCCGGCCTTCTTCAGCCCTAGAGCTTTCCCTCCGATCGTCGAGCAGAGCTTCTGCCCTAGCCGAGCGCCTTCGATTACTGCCGCCGGCGCCTCTTTCATTTCCGAGCAGTGCAGATTTGATCTAGGGCTCGAGTTCGGTGGCACATCTCTCCCCTTTTGTCAATTCAGTCACGTACGTTTACTGTGATAGTGCTGAATTGGGATTACCGGTGGCCGGATTGGAGGTAGATTTTCCTTGTATATTTGGATTTAGTAGTAGGGTGTTATCCTTGCTAAATCTGCCAACCAAACTGAGTTGTGCAGGGATATCGTCACTTCCGGCCAGATTCGAGAAAAAACTGTAGCTTGTTGCTGGAATCAATACTGTCCCACTGTTTCTTGGTGAGTTTTGGATAGAAGTAAGAGCATTGTTATTAGAATAAATATAGATTACATGGTTAGGTATCAAGTTCATGTATTAATCTGACACAATTTGATTGTAGATAATTGGAGATACCTAATCCATTGTAGTTGTGGAAGGGTTAGGGTTAGTGAGTTAACTCTAATTGAATAATGAAATTATGATTTGGTTTAGTTAATGAAGGCATGATAGAATTAACTAAATTAAATTTGGACACAGGACTTTGACGCGAGACGAGTATCTCGGAGTCAGGATTTGGACCATTTTATCGGAGGCGGGTACTTTTGACTTATGTCATTTGATATGCTTAGTAATTAAATTAACATGTTGCATTAATTGTGTTTCTTATCTGTTTTCGGTTAATCACTACCCAAATCTTACATGCTTGATTGATTGATTGGTTTTGCATCTCAGGTATATTTTTACCTGTTTATACATGCTTATAGGGGTAGTGATATGCCATGCTTGACCATGTTCAGGACCTAGGTTTTTATACCTTCAGTGCACCTTTGATTATACCATGCTTCACCATGTTCAGGACCTAGGTTGTATACCTTATCTGATCTGTGTACCGTTGTTTTGATTCATTAACTTATGGTGCACCTTCTATATATAACATGGTTTAGCTCAGGATATATTGTGGTTAGTGCCATGCACCATTTGCATGATTGCATGCTGTGCGATAGTCCGCTCCATTATTGTTGAGCACATCGCCAGTTACATGGATCTGCACACACCACCACTCATGGGTTAGTGGTCGATTCAGGCAGAGTGTGTTGCAGCAGGACTCTGTTAGGCACCGTTGGTCCACTCATGGGTAGTGAGACGCAGCGTGGTAGCCGGCAGTTACACCTCCCCGTCATTACGTACTGGGAGATGAGAGCATTGCGCTCCCCCATTTATGATTTGGGGTAGGAGGATAGGTGTACTCCGACAGCATCCCGTCCACTCGGTCACTCATCAGGAGTAGTGACGACAGAGTGCACGGTTGTCACAGCCCTACCCACTCGGCCTCACTTTTGTATGAGATGATCGACTGGCGTCAGGGGTGACCAGGACGCATCATTGGCATCATATGCATGATACATTTATTTCTTGTGTATGTGGTTGCTGCATTTATATGTTGCATAATTGTTTGGATACCTATGTTTGGCATGCATACAGGATTCCTATACCACTCGGACTGTTTGACCTTATACTCAGGACCTGGTTAGTACAGCATTCTCCTGTTTACTTCAGATGCATATTTATATCTTCCTTATATCAGGAGACTGTACGCATGATTAGTGTTAGGCGTTATTTCTTTACTTTGCATATCATCTGTACCTGCTGAGTGTTGGACTCACCCCGCCTCCATTGTTGATATTTTCAGGTTGATGCTGTCAGGAGAGAGTTCCAGTTGCTGGTCCCTGCAGACCTCGAGGATAGGATTTGGTTTCCGTTTTGGTTTCTTTTCTGTTATAGACTATTTAAACTTGTTATGTTTTAGATTTATTCCACCTATGGACGTTGTATGGATTTTATGATGTCGATGAAATTGGATTTGGTTTTATTTCTACTACATGCCTGCCTGGACGGCAGAAGAGGTAAGAAAAATCGGTTTTGAGCTTTACGAGTGTAGTTGAGTAGGGTGGATTTCGAGTCAGAGTACTATTGTTGTTTACTATTATATATATACTGCGTGGTTGTGACAGCCAGAGGCTGAATATATATATATACTGCGTGGTGATTGTTTTTATTTCTTGTTATTATTCCAGCCGCCTGTGGCTGAGGTATATGAGATGTAGAAAAGTTTCAGATTGTCCACCGTACAGGGGAGATGCTGCCGAAATTTTCTCGGACAGGGACTCCTCTGGGGGCGTGACAGCTACAGTACTGCCCGTCCTCCGCTATTCACCGGAGACGACTTCGGGTACTGGAAAGGTCGGATGGAGGCATATCTCCAGACTCACTTTGAAGTCTGGATGATTGTCAAAACCGGATTCAAATTATCATCTGATAGCGCCGGCAAACCACTACCGTACGAGGACTGGGATGCATCTTTGATCAAGAAGGTGGAAGCTAATGCCAAGGCAACCTGCATCCTCCAGTGTGGCCTATCAAAAGAAGAACTTAACCGCGTCGGCCCCTTCAGCAGTGCCAAAGAGTTGTGGGAGAAACTAATTGAACTTCACGAAGGGACATCCGACACCAAAGTAAGTAAAAGAGACTTAAATTTTAATAAATTATTTAACATCAAATTGCAAGAAGGTGAAACAGCTGCCCAACTCCATGCCCGGATTCAAGATCTGCTCAATGGTCTTCATGCAATTGGACAGAAGGTAGACAACCGGGACATCATAAGGTATTCTCTAAACGCCTTTCCAAGGAACACCTTGTGGGCATCCATGGTAGATGCCTACAAGGTCTCCAAGGACTTATCTACCATTAAATTAGATGAACTTTTTACAGAATTTGAACTTCACGAACAGACTAATGCACGCCCGACCGAGAAAGGGTTGGCTTTGGTTGCAGGAACAGGGAGATCGCGTGAGTCAAAGATCAAGCGAAGAACCGAACCAGAGTCAGAAGAAGAACCAGACTCAGAAGACGACGATGAACTTACAACCAAAATAGTCAACTTAGTAAAGAAGCTCTGCAAAAAGAAGGGCTTCAACAAAAAGGATCTCAAAAAGGTCATTCAGTCTAAAGAAGCCCAACCAAGCTCGAAGGTTAAATTCGAAGTGACCTGCTATGGGTGCAATCAGAAGGGTCACATCAAGGCAAATTGCCCGAATTAGAAGGTGTAACACCCCAAATTTCATGATTTGGAGTCCCAAAAGACCTTATTAAAATCTAGAAATGCTATAGAAAAATTCTAGAGATTTTTAGGAATTTTTAGAGTATTTTTACGTAATTTTTGGAGTTTGTTTGGTATTTTTACCAAGAGAAAGAAATTTAAAAAAAAAAAAAAAAAAAAAGAGAAATAATATATGTTGAAGCCGGGTTTTGAACCCAAGATCTTGGACCGAACTAGATCCTAACCAAAGTCAGCCAACCAACTGAGCTAAGCAAGTTTTGTTAAATATATATAGTGCGAAATATTCTTAAGCAGTAGTTAGAAACCTTTAAAATAAAAGGGGAATAAAAAGGTTGCGGCAGGATTTGAACCCGTGACTTCAATCACGAGCCAAGCCGTGGCTAACCAGGTGTGCTGCGAATGTTTTGTAAACAAATTTACAATGACTAGGTCTTAAGCCATAACTGAATTAGAAAATACCTAAGTTATAAGAAGGGATTATTTTCTCTCCCGTGACCTAACCTTTCCCCTCTCCTCCTCACTTCTGCGCGCGACGGCGATTCGGCTCGAGGAAGACGAAGCCAACGGAGCTAGGGCGCGACTCCGGCGGTCGGCCAAGGCAAGGCTCCGTGGGTTCTTCACAGATTCGAGCTCCCCTCGGCGAGGAGAGCGCGTGGACAGAGGAGTTGTCGGGATTTCGAGCTCGCCAAAAGCCCTAGAAGCCTCCTTCTCGGTTGTAAGCCCAAGAAACCCAAGGTAAGTCGCTGCTCACCTGCAGTAGGATAGTTCCGGATTTCTATCTCCTTTGTTTTCGAGTTTTTTTCTGTGATGATTGTCGGTTTAGGGTTTTTTGCCGTGAGTTGCTTGCTTCGGATTTGATCAGGATGTTTAGTTAGGCATATGGTTTAATTTCCGAAGCATGAAGTAGGGAGCAAGGAATTTATATTGTTGCCGTGAGTTGCTGTGCAGTTTGGAATTTGTTGTTCTAAGCAATGAGCATGAAGAACAATTAGGATTTTAGGTTTCCAGTAGCGAGTTGTTTACAGTAGGAATTCCTTCTTTGGTTTCCTTGCCGTTGCACATAGCAATCACTCTTTAATGGCATGAGCTTAACAGAAAAATCTGTCAATGCACTGCTTAACAGAACAGTTGAGGTTTCGGATTAGATTTGCAGGCTTCTTTTTCCTTCTTCCTTGCAATTCTGTTGAAGTAATGAATCAGTTTATATAGTTTTGTTTTAAGTCTTCAGCAAGTTTAATTTGGTCTGTTTTGGTAAGGGTACTCTGCTGGTATCTAGAGTAGTTGCCTTAGCTTGGTTAATCCTTTGCTGCCTTGCTGGTTAAATTCCCTATTCTGCCTTAGCTTGATTGATTTCCTCCACTGCTTTAGCTGGGTTGTTAATTCCTTAGCTGCCGTATATTTGTATTCTTGAATATAAGGCTTGTGAGTTAGATTCTTTAGTCTTATGATTTAGCATGTTGTTGGACTTTCCTATTTGTTGTTAGTTAAGCATGTGTAGTTTCTTTATTACTAGAAGAGCATGAGTAGTATTGAATTATAATGTTTCTCCTTGCTATTAGAATAACATGAACAGACTTAGGTTTGGTTTATCTTGAAGCTTGCTGCCATAAAACCAGATTTAGTTGTTTAGATTTGGAAATGAGAGCATGAAACATCCTAGTATTTTGATTTTCTTCTTTGCTGCCATGTGTAGGAATAGGCCTTTTAACGAGCATGCAGTAGAGTGGTTTTGTGCTGTTAGCATTTCCATTGCTTAGTTTTGATACAGATCCTTCCTTATTAGTTTTATGCATGCAGATTTCAAGTTTATGTAGCTCCAATGAGTAGGAACAGCTATGTCAGTTCACGTTGCAGTTTTGGGTTCCTTTGCATTCATTTTAGCATGCTTAAAGATCTCAGAATTGTTTCCTTTGTTTTAAATCTGTTGTAGCATGTTTGAAGAAGTTAGATATGCTTTCTTTTGATTTGTCTCTGATATAGCATGCTTATAGAAGTCAGATTTTCTTTCCTTTGATTTAATTCTGTTGTAGCATGCCTATGTTCTTTTTAAGAGTTTAAGAAAAATATAAGAAAGATAAAGAAAAGAAAAGAAAAGGCCGAGGCCTTAAGTAGATCCCAAAGTCGAGACTTTAGGGATTTTTGGCACACAAGGTGCCTATTAAAATGCCAAGGCATTTAAAGAAGAAGTAATTAAGATTAAAAGTATTTTACTTTTAAGAAGAGGCTAGTACCCGACTTCCGAGGTTGTCGTTAAATAAATCCAGGTGTCCAATTCCGAGGTCTTGGCCCTGGTAGACCGAGGTCTGCTCTTTTAGGATTGGTGGCTCGCTACCCCAACCTATTAGGGAACGCGCATAAGATGGTACTACGTCTGGGCCCAAGAAGAAGTTGATTATTATTTTGAAGTATTTTAAGTATAAGTTTTTGAACAAGTAAAGCAAGTTTTACATAAGTATAAAGTATTAAAGAATAAGTCTTTAAGCAAGTGAAATAAGATTCAGAAGGTGTTTAGAATTCAGTAAGTTTAGCTTTCTTTATGCAAGCATGATTGTATAGCTTTGCTTTACATGTTTAGTCTTTCAGTATGTTTCTTTTACTAGTAGATGAGCATGAGTAGTTTTCCTTTTGAGGATTCAGTTTTAGATTTTAGTATATCCTCATGCATATCAAGATTTTGTGAGTTAGATAGCGCTTACTAAGCAAATTTTGCTTATAGACTACACTTCCTCTTACTGCAGATACAGGAAAGGAAAAGATATAGAAAGGAAGACGACAAGGAGGTGTTCGAAGGATGTGTGATGCCAGGACTATGGAAGCCTTGGGACTTAGTTTAAGAATTTATTAAGATTGTCATTTATTAAGAATGTATTAGATGAGTCATTTAGTCTTCCGCTGTTAGTTAATTGTATGTTTTTATTTTGTTTCCGCTATTCATTACTTGCATGATTTGATTTCATTAAACTGCGTGGTGATGTCATTCCTTTTGTATGTTTGATATGTGTTCCAGCCGCTTGTGGCTGTGTATATTATGTCATGTATGTCAGTTTAAGGTCACCGGTACAGGGGAGAATCTGCCGAAATTTTTCGGTAGGGTTTCCATGTGATTTTTTAATCATACCGGTTAAGTAGAGTTAGTAGTTAAGTAACGGTCATCCTTAGAGAGTAGTAGTAGTAAGAAGGGTGGTCGTTACTGAAGGATTCAAAGAAACCCAAAATAAAGAAGGCATTGAAGGCAACATGGGACGAGTCTTCTTCCGAGGAATCCGACGACGAAGAACTGGAACAGACGAACTTTCTCTCCTTGACAGCTAGGGACTACACCAACGGATCCGGAAGTGAGGACGAATCGGAAGCCGAATCCGAGAGAAGCCACGGATCCGCATCCGTTTCCGAAGGGCCGAACCCCTCTATAAGTAAAAGTCGTTTATACAGTTTAATTAATTATTTAATGCATAAAGTAGCTAAGTCCAAGATTCGAATCAAAGCGCTTCTAAAGGAGGTAACACTCCTTAACGAAACGCCTAACAACGAATCCTTAACTGATCAAGTTCAGACTGGAACCTTAACTCAAGTTCAAAAACTTGAGGAAGAGAATTCCAATCTGAAAAGTCAAGCCAAGGATTTGAAAACAACCCTAGAGCGATTTTCCTTGGGATCCAAGAATCTTGACTTGATTCTTGGAACTCAAAGGACAATCTACAATAGAACTGGACTAGGATATAAAAAGAAATATAAATCTTACCTATCCTTAATAAACAAACCAAATAGTAAATTAGTCCAAGCTTGGGTTGCCAAGTCCAATCTGATCAATCAGGTAGGACTTGGACATTACTGGATTCCTAAGGATCAAATACATTACCTCGATAAACCTCATTGAGGCTATGATCCAGGGGGAGCTAGCAGAAAAACAATTAAAATTAATATTTAAAATTCAAATTCAAAATTTGTAATTAATATTCAAATTCAAAATTCGTAATTAATATTTAAAATTTAAATTTGAAATTTGTAATTAATATTCAAATTCAAAAATTCGTAATTAAAATTTAAAATTCAAATTCAAAATTCGTAATTAAAATTTTAAATTCAAATTCAAAATTCGTTATTAATATTTAAAATTCAAACTCAAAATTTGTAATTCAAATTCAAAATTCAAATTCAAAATTTATAATTAATATTCAAATTCAAAATTTGTAATTAATATTCAAATTCAAAATTCAAATTCAAAATTCGTAATTAAAATTTAAAATTCAAATTCAAAATTCGTAATTAAAATATAAAATTCAAAATCAAAATTCGTAATTAAAATTTAAAATTCAAATTCAAAATTCGTAATTAATATTTAAAATTCAAACTCAAAATTTGTTATTCAAACTCAAAATTTGTAATTAAAATTTAAAATTCACATTCAAAATTCATAATTAAAATTTGAAATTCAAATTCAAAATTTGTAATTAAAATTTAAAATTCAAATTCAAAATTCGTAATTTAAAATTCAAATTCAAAATTCGTAATTAAAATTTAAAATTCAAATTCAAAATTCGTAATTAAAATATAAAATTCAAAATCAAAATTCGTAATTAAAATTTAAAATTCAAATTCAAAATTCGTAATTAATATTTAAAATTCAAACTCAAAATTTGTTATTCAAACTCAAAATTTGTAATTAAAATTTAAAATCCACATTCGAAATTCGTAATTAAAATTTGAAATTCAAATTCAAAATTTGTAATTAAAATTTAAAATTCAAATTCAAAATTCGTAATTAAAACCTAAAATTCAAATTCAAAATTCGTAATTAAAACTTAAAATTCAAATTCAAAAATTCGAAATTAATTATTAATCAAATAGAAGGAGGGTCCAGAATAGCTGGCAACTCCGAAATCTATTTACCCAACAGGGTAACCGAACTTAATCTACCCGAAATGGGTAAATAAGAGTAGATTACCTGGATGGGTAAATAAGGATAAATTAAAAAGGGTTAAATTTTAATTTGAAGCACAGTACTGGTGAAGTTTTTGGATGATAGTACGTTGGGAAAACTTGGGCATCGCATGTCTAGGAAGATATGGCTTCGACCTGGTGCATTTGGCCAAGTGGAACTAACCGAAGCTACCCTTAAATGGATCCTAACTAGTTAGACCAAGGTTTAGTATTAAGCTCAATGGGTAGGACTATTTGGGAAACCTCGAAGGCATGGTTACTTTAATGAACTCCTTGTGACTCACCATAGCCCAGAAGTTTATCCAAAGAACGCTTACTTGTTAAACCCAAAGCTAAACCCGAATCTAACATAAAGTTAAACATAACCCTATAAATTGAACTAATTCATCTCACAAAATAATAGGATCCCCTGATTGAAAACATACATCGGGTGAGATGACTAAGCAAACTAAAATTTATATAATCCTCCAAATTACTTAACTTAAACATTTTTAAAAATCAAATTAACTTAAACATTTTCAAAATTGAATTAATTTAAATATTTCTCAATTAAACATCAAATCACCAAACAAACCCCCATAGAATTAACTTAGATTAGGTAAGATGCAAAATTAGGAACTTACCTCAATCAAACTGTCTTTTGATCCATCAACTACTTTATGTGTAGGAATTGGATCAATGGATGTTGGACAGTGGATGTTCCAGACATATGACTGGAGATCGGTTGAAGTTCACTAAGTCAAAACTAAAGAACCTAGGATCAGTTGCATTCGGCAACGATGGAAAACTGAAAGTAATCGGAAAAGGTAATATCGAACTTAATTCTGATTTTATTATTCGAAAAGTACTGTTAGTTGAAAATTTTAATTTCAATTTATTAAGTATAAGTCAACTATGCGATACTGGTTATTCAGTCAACTTTACCAAGTCTGAATGTATAGTCAAACATGTCGATAATCCAAAAATCATACTTAAGGGTACTAGAAAAGATAATGTCTACACCGTCTATCTACCATCATCCTCAATAAAGTGTTTTCTAACACAACAAGAGGAAACTGAGTTATGGCACAGAAGACTCGGTCACACGCACACAAGACTCATTTCAAAAATGAGTCAAAATGGACTAGTTAGAGGGTTTCCCAAATTAAAAGTTATTGAAAACTCAATCTGTAATGCATGTCAACAAGGAAAATAAACCAAGTCCACCCACAAGTCAACCAATACGGTTAGAACTACCCATCTACTTGAGCTCCTTCACCTAGATCTATTTGATTCACATGGAGCCAAGTCACTAAGCAAGAACCAGTATTGCTTAGTTATAATTGATGACTACTCCAGGTTCACCTGGGTAAAATTTCTAAAAACAAAAGATGAAACCTTTGAAAAATTTAGTAATTTTTGCAAATTAACAGAAAATGAAAAAGATACTAAAATTAAAAGGATAAGGAGTGATCATGGAGGAGAATTTGAGAATCACAATTTCACTGAATTTTGTGAGATAAATGAGTACAAACATGAATACTCCTGCCCTAGAACCCCCCAGCAAAATGGTTTAGTAGAACGTAAAAACAGAACCTTACAAGAAGCTGCTAGAACCATGTTAAACGAATATAATCTATCTAATCAATTCTGGGCTGAAGCAGTTAGTACAGCATGCTACATTCAAAATAGGATCTTAATTAACAAATTTCAAAATAAAACCCCCTATGAAATTTACTATAATAAAATTCCCAACTTAAACTATTTAAAAGTATTTGGGTGTAAAGTCTTTATTTTAAACACTAAAGACTACTTAGGAAAATTTACATCAAAAACAACCCCAGGAATATTTTTAGGGTACTCAACCACTAGTAGAGCATATAGAGTATATAACAAGAATACCCTAAAAGTAGAAGAAACAACAAATATAAAATTTGATGAAGACACTATAGATGAAACTGAAGATACAGAAAATGCTAATCCAATAAACAGAGAAGATGACGAAACTCAACCTGAACCTATTGAATCTGAAGAACAAATCACTAATTCAAATGACATACTACCAACCAGAACAAGCACAAATCATCCATCTGACCAAATCTTGGGTGATCCAACTGCAGGAGTAAGAACTAGGTCATCCTATAGAAACCAGAGTCAAATAGCCCTAATCTCAAAAATTGAACCCAAAACCATAGAAGAAGCCCTACCAGACCCAGATTGGACTATAGCAATGCAAGAAGAATTGGCCCAATTTGAAAGAAATCAGGTATGGGAATTAGTGCCTAAACCCATTAACAAAACCATAATTGACACTAAATGGGTTTTTAGAAACAAATTAAATGATCAAGGTGAAATAGTAAGAAATAAAGCCAGATTAGTAGCCAAAGGGTTCAATCAAGTAGAAGGGCTAGACTATGATGAGACCTATGCTCCTGTAGCAAGACTTGAATCCATCAGGATGTTGTTGGCCTATGCAGCACACAAAGGATTCAAGTTATTTCAAATGGATGTAAAATCTGCATTCTTAAACGGATTCATAAAAGAAGAAGTATACGTAGGCCAACCCCCAGGATTTGAGGACATAGAACATTCAAATTATGTCTTCAGATTAAAAAAGGCCCTATACGGACTAAAACAAGCACCTAGAGCTTGGTATGAACGACTATCCAACTATCTAATATCAAAAGAGTTCAACCAAGGTCAAATAGATCCAACCCTTTTTGTAAAAACCTTTGAAGACGACATCTTTATAGCCCAAATTTACGTTGACGATATTATTTTTGGATCAACCAACTCAAAATTTCTAAAAGAATTTACCAAACTAATGGGAAATGAATTTGAAATGAGTCTAGTGGGTGAACTTAATTTCTTTTTAGGGTTACAAATTAAGCAAACCAAAGATAGAATTTATATTTATCAAACCAAATATGCTAAGGAATTAATTAGTAAATTTGGAATGGAAAACTCAAAAATCATTAATACACCAATGGCTACTAATGTTAAAATTGACTCAGACTTAGAAGGTAAACCAGTAGACTTGAAATACTATCGAAGTGCGATAGGAAGTCTACTGTACCTAACTGCAAGTCGACCAGACATCATCTTTGCAGTAGGTATGTGCGCAAGATACCAATCTTGTGCAAAAGAGTCTCACTTAACCCTAGTAAAAAGAATCCTTAGGTATGTTAAGGGAACCCTAAACGTAGGACTTTGGTACCCTAGATCTTGCACCCTTGATCTAACCAGCTACTTTGACTCTGACTATGCCGGATGTAAGCTAGATAGAAAAAGCACAAGTGGCAGTTGTCAATTTTTAGGGCACTTCCTAGTAAGTTGGTCAAGTAGAAAGCAACACTGTGTTGCCTTATCTACCACTGAAGCTGAATATATAGCACTAGGTGAATGCACATCTCAATTACTATGGATGATACATACCCTTAAAGACTATCAACTTGAATATCAAAAAACAAAAATCTCAATCGATAACATAAGTACAATAAATCTAACAAAAAACACAATTCATCACTCAAGGACTAAACATATAGAAGTAAAACACCAGTTTGTAAGAGGTCATGTAGCTAAGGGTGACATTGTACTCAACTATGTTGAGTCAAAATCAAACTTAGCTGACATCTTTACAAAACCCTTACCTGAACTTGAGTTCAGTACACTTAGAAGACAAATAGGAATGTGCTGGGTAGAATAGATACTCTCAATTCAGTCCTTTTAATGTTTCGTTTCATTTTTATAACTTCTAGGCAAAATTGATTTTTCAAAATCCCCACTTTACTAAACTTTCAAAAGTTGGATTTAGCCTAGGATTTCCCCCTAGAAATCATGTTCCCCCAGGACTCAGCCAAAGCATCTCACAAACACCTAGGTTTACCTTTATTGTGTTTGTAAAACATAGAACGGTGTGAGATGCATAGGGTACAGCCTGGACTCGAGAATGTTTATTTCTGTGCATCAATATGAGTCTGGGCGTTAAATACGTGACTAAAAGTAATCAAATCAAGTCTTCCAGCCTTAGTCAAATCTAACTGGATCAATTGACTTGACTTGACTAACCAAGTGAACACTGTTGCCCTCTAGGCAATCAGCAAGTAGCTAAACGGTTAGACAGTTGGTGAAGGAAATAATAGGTTTAAGCATGTCTGTACTTAAGGGATCTAATACCTGATCAAAACAAATCTTTACTCATGCTTGGACTTTAGGGCTCTGATACCTTACTAAAAAAAAAAAATGGTAAGCTATTAAAAAAATAAGGCTATCGCTTCTCCTTTGCCTTAAGTATTCTTGAAATTCATTTCAAAGCAACTTTTTCAAAAACTTTCTCCAAATTTTCAAGTGTCCTCTATTCTGAAAATTTTTTTCTCTTGTTAGAAAGTTATTTAAGCTGAAACCTTTTTGAAAATTCGTCAAGTTTTTAGAAAACTATTTAAAGCTTTGAAAAATTTTTTTAAGTTGAAAATCTTCCTTGGAAACTTTCTTTAAAAACCTGAATATTTTCTCCAGAAAATTTCTCAAGCTGAAAATTTTGTTTGAAATTTTTTTTTGTTTGAAAACTTCTGAAGTTGAAAATTTTGTCTAAAAATTTCTGAAGTTAAATTTTAACTTCAGAAATCTGTGAAAATTTTGTAAACTCCTAAAACACACTAAGAGTTCCTCTTTGCAAATATCTTCAAGCAAAATCAATTGACAAAATTTTGAAATATATTGCTATTATAAGGTGTTACCTTGCTCCTTGCCTAAGTTAAAATGTTTTCTGCTAAATTCTGTCTTAAAAAATTAAGTTTTTCAAAACTAGCTCATTTTTTATATATGGCAAAGGGGGAGAGTAGAGAAATTCAATTCAAAGAAAGAGTAGAGAAATTAAAAGAAAATATTTTAAAAGGTAGCTTGTATTAAGGGGGAGCGATGTTTATCTTGCTATCACGATTATCTTGTTTCTTGTGCTTATACATAACTGCATATTTTTTACTTAACATTGAAATTCGGTTGCCATTATCAAAAAGGGGGAGATTGTTGGTGCGGGAAGCATCCGACGATCGAACCTTAGTTTTGATAATGGCAAAGGATTCAAAGTTAAGTTAGTGTGTGATCTAACATGTTTGAATGAGTGTTTCAGGAAAGTCCTAGCTGCGGTTAGGCAGGTGAAAAACCCTAAGGGGTGGTAACCTTAGGTCCTAGGGGGCGGTAACCCTAGGTGGAGGAAAACCCTAAGGGGCGGTAACCTTAGGTCCTAGGGGGTGGTAACCTTAGGTGGAGAAAAACCCTAGGGGGCGGTAACCCTAGGTCCTAGGGGGTGGTAACCCTAGGCGAAAAGTCCAGTCGGTCTGGAGGACCAGACTGGCATCATGTAATCTCTCCTGAGGGGAGTAGGTGAGGACGCGTTCCCCGTAGAGGGAATAGTAGGCGTCGGGTCGACCTAGGATTTCCGGTTGGAAATCCGAAGTCAGACTCGGACAGTCCGAAGACTGTCAACTCTTTTTCACTTATGAATTATCAGATTCTAACATTGTCTTGCAGGGTATGCAATTGCTCGGACTAACTTTGTTTTGCAGGAGAAGCGGCTCCTGGAAAAAGGAGGTCCGGGCGCCCGGGATGGATCCGGGCGCCCGGGACCAAACTTTATCCCCTGCGCGACTTCACCACGTGGAGTAACCTAGTTGGCTAGCCACGTCACACTCCAGGCGCCCGGAAAGGCCCCAGGCGCCCGGAACCTCATATAAAAGGAGGGTTGAGGTGCAGCTTTAAAGACAACACATACTAAGCTTTCTTTTGTGAAGTGCTGCCAACGAGACGACCTTGAAGTGCTACTACTCGACGTCGACAACCCAAAGCTCAGACTCTTCGATCTTTTGTTGTCGGTATTAGTTTACTTATTGCATTAATTGTAATTCAAATTGTAATCTTTCCGATATATAGTTGTTGCCCACCGAAAGCGGTCAAGGACCGCGGGCCTTCGAGTAGGAGTCGCCATAGGCTCCGAACGAAGTAAAACACCTGCGTCTCTGTGTGTTTGATTTTACTTTCCGCTGCGTTTCTATTCTGTGTTTTAAATCGTTAAAATAGCCACGAGCGCTATTCACCCCCCCCCCCCTCTAGCGCTTTCGATCCATCACTCTATTTGATTTTGCTTGACTTGTGGAGGTGGAACCCTCTTCTTCCTCTTCTTCTCTTGACCCGGATGTGGAGGATTCTTCTTGCTCTTGTTCCGATGTCAATGAAGATTGCTCCCCCTCAATCCTAGAGGTGGAGACTTCACCTTCTTCTTCATTCTCTTGTACATGAAACAAGGAATATACTCCTTCCTTGCTCTTTTGATTGCACTCCTTTGAGGATGAAGCTTCTTGGACTTCCTCTTCTTCGGAAGTTGAGCATCTCTCAACTTCGGAGTCTTCCTCCTCTTGGTCTTGATCCATTGAGTCGCCCTTTTTGGATTCTTCTTGATTTGGTACAGTGGATGGGATCTCATGAATTCTTGCCAGTTTGCTCCAAAGCTCCTTGGCATCTTCAAACTCTCCAATTTGAGCCAAAATGTTGCTTGGAAATAAATTGACCAAAAGCTTGGTCACTTTATCATTTGCTTCGCTCCTTTGAATTTGCTCCGAGCTCCATTTGCTTTTCTTGAGAGCTTTGCCCTTGGAATTTGTGGGAGCTTCAAAACCTTCCATGAGAGCAAACCATTGCTCTATCTCCACCATTAAGAAGTTTTCGATCCTTGATTTCCAAAGATCGAAGCTTGTAGATGTATATGGTGGAGGCACCCTCGTGTCAAATCCAAGTCCATCTTGGAATTGCATCTTGAAGTTGAGCTTCTTGAATTCTTTGACTTTGATGAATTTGCTCCAACTTCTTCACCCTCTAGCTTTGCTTGTTTTGTTTGCCCCTTCCGGCGATGATTCCGGTGAAGAGCGACCTCGCTCTGATACCACTTGTTGAGACCGAAAAGTAGCTAGAGGGGGGGTGAATAGCTCGTCGCGTGCTAGGTGCTCGTCGTGGCTTGTTTGTTCAGAGATATGCAGTGGAAATACAAGAAACAAAAACACTCAACGCTAATAAGGATGGTTTACTTGGTATCCACCTCACAAGAGGTGACTAGTCCAAGGATCCACACCTACTCACGCACCCTCCACTGTGAATAAACACTCCTTTATGGTAACTACCAAAGGCGGAGAAGCCCTACAATCTCTCAATACAAGAAGAAAGCAAAGGGAACAATAAATACAACAAATCTTACAGGTTTTACAGCTGAAAATCCTAACCCTAGCTTTTCCTTCTTCTTGTGGTCTCGCCTCTTGACTTGGATGTCTCTCCAAGATCCTTTAAGAACTAGCGATCTGAACCTCAAGAGATGCTGTGGAGTCGTTGGTGAAGATGATGAATAAACAGTAGAAGTTATATCGAAGAAGACGCACGCCAACGGCCTTTATCTGCGCCAACGGTCGGATCCCGATCGATTGGATTGCTCCCAATCTATCGGGGAGGCTTTGGATCGATCCATGGATCGATCCAGAGCGCCTCTATGCTCTAGAAATTCGTCTAGATCAATTGGTGGATCGATCCAAGGCTTATCGCGACATACAGCACCTTCCCAATCGATTGGGACCTCTGGATCGATCCACTGATTGATCCAGAAGGCTACTGTGTGCTCGCGACTGCCTCCCAATCGATCCACTGATCGATTGGGACGAAGGCTTGTCGCAGGGACACACCAATCGATCGGCCGATCGATTGGGCTCCAGCCAATCGATCGGCTGATCGATCCGGCTACTGGTTTTTGCCCAAAACCAAATCCCAAACCTCCCAACCCAACATCTGGTCAAACTTGACCTGTTGGTTCATCATGCCTAGCATCCGGTCACCCTTGACCTGCTAGGACTCCCTCACCAAGTGTCCGGTCAACCTCTTAGACCCACTTAGACTTTTCTTTATCATGTCAAGCATCCGGTCACTCCTTTGACCTACTTGGACTTTCACCAGATGTCTGGTCAACCTTGACCCATCTGGATTTCTCTGTGCCAAGTATCCAGTCAATCCTTTGACCTGCTTGGACTTTTCACCAGATGTCTGGTCAATCTTGACCCATCTGGATTTCTCCCGTGCCTGGCTTCACTCACCAGAACTTTCACCTAGCTTCACTCACTAGGATTCTCCTTTGCCTGGATTCACTCACTAGGACTTCCATTCTGCCTAGCTTCACTCGCTAGGACTTTCACCTAGCTTCACTCACTAGAATTTTCATTCTGCCTAGCTTCACTCACTAGGACTTTCACCTAGCTTCACTCACTAGGATTTTCACCTTCTGCCTAACATCCCAGTTAGGACTTCCCGATCAAGTATCCGGTCACTCTTGACCTACTTGACTCTTCCTCAGTCAACCTGATCAGACCCTGATCAGAGGGGAATTGCACCATACAATCTCCCCAAAAGAACAACTGCACCTGCACTTGTCCATATCATCGAAGTCTCGTATTGTCAAACATTGAAACCCAAACCAAGACTCAAGCTTGGTCAACCAGGTCATGTTGCACCAACAGTTACCTCATCGTCCGCCCCTCTTCCTATCATTGAACTCACATCTCCTGGTAGCCCAAGTAAATCGATAGCTGAAATTGCTACCGGTAAGCGTCCAGGGCACAAACTTACCAGGTTTCCTCTGTCAAAAAGGAGGCTTATCCTTCCTGCTGACGAACTAGTTTCAGAAGGTTTTATTCCTGCTGACCTTCCTTCTGATGAGCCTACGCTGGCTGAACTTTACCCTTCTCTTAGTTTCCCTGCCTCACCTTTCTCCAATGCCAATGCTTCTGGCGATGTCTCTTTTACCTTTCCGTTGTCTATTCCAGCGTCCGGATCTTTACCCTCCTCACCTTCTTCTTATTTAGTCTTTACTCCTCCATCTATTCCTACTTCCTCCTTCTCTATTGGTTCTTCTACTATTCCTGTCCTCCCCATATTGCTAGGAGGTTCCTTTGCCCACGCTTGGGATAAAGTTCGTCCCTTTTTTGAAGAACTCAATACTCCCGAAACCATCGATCGTTTTTCCCATAATGAGAATCAGGTATGTTTACTAACGTCTACTTTCTATTTCTTAGCGATCATCTCATGACCCTTTATTATATTTCTAGCGATGGATAGAAAACATGGGCTTGTCTCGGCTGATGCACAATTTATACAACGAGAACAAGAAGTTGAAATCTGAGAATGATAAGCTAAGACAACAGGTTACTGAGTTGTCTTCTGCCGCATTTTCCGCTGCTGCCTAGAAACAACTTGAAGCTCAGATTGAAAGTCTTCAAGCACAATTCCAATCAGCTACGGATCTTAACCAAGAATTAACTTCCAAAATTGGTGAACTAAAGGCTGATTATGAAGCAGAATTGGCTGAAAAACTTAAAGTCTTGCAGCTGAAGGAAGATGAAATAACTTCCTTGAACACCTCCCTTAATTCAGTTAAAATCGAGGTTTTTGTCAAAGAAAACGAACTGAAGACTTCCCAAACGGCTCTGGTGGTCTACAAGGCAAACGAAGATACTCGTTACAAGGAACGGGCCACCATCATGATTGAATCTCCTGAATTCAATAGGTCGATCGTGAAGTCAATCTTAGCAGCCTTTACTGCGGGAGCTAAAGGAGCGATTCAACAATTGCGAGAGGAAAACTACTTATCTCGTGATCCTCCTCCCAACTTCCTAAATCGTCGCAAACTTATTGAGGACAAGCCTCCTGATCTATTCCCTTAACTGACCTTAGTATGACTCTCTTTTCTTACTTAAATTCGAATCCCTGTAAAGGGGGACCAAAACTTTGTGATGACAATCTAGCGAACTTCTGTAAAGTTGATTATCCCTTTTCATTGTTAAATTTATTCTTCCTTATGACAATCGTCTTTTTTGTTTAAATATGTTAAATGGCGCTTGGCTGGTCATCCTAAAACCTCACCCAACATATTATTACGTCTATCTACTTAGACCATTTCATAATGACAGGGCGGTATATATCAATGCTGACGAATACCGTCCGATACTTTATAGATTAATTGTGTCTCGTTCGATCTAGTACAGTTCTATTGTGATATTCTCAATACCGGTCAATTTGTTCTACTTGACTGATTTACGCTCGTATTTACATATGTCATCTTATGTATTAACCCAATTTCGTATGGTTTTATCATAGTGTATGTTGTTTGACTTATCATGATAAGTCTTCGATCAACATATTTGAATGGCATTTATCTCGGCCGATCTATTATGACCGACCGATTCATATTTATGCGTCTCGTCCGGTATCCTTTAACCAAGTCTCGTCTATTAACTAGCGCCTTATACCCAGCTTTTGCCTGGTCTTATTATGTCCCTTTGGGTTTGTTATTTTATTAGACAAATAATCCGAACTTATAGTACTTAACCAATTTTTCTTTGTATTCGTCAGACTTTTTTAAGAATTAAAATTATATCTAGGGAAACTTTTTGTATTTTTCAAGGAATATTACTTAACTTCACCTCTCTCTCTCTCAGGATTCATTCCCTTTTTTTAGAATTTGATTTTATCCTTTAATATCATCGCCCATTTATGATGATTGGAATTCCGAGTACTTTTTCTTTTCCTATTTATTTTGCTATCTTTATTTGGGGGTTTTAGCATAAGGCCGAAAGGAAAGCAAGGGTTTTAAGAAGTTCTCTCCCACTTTCCCCCTTTTTTCTTTATCTCCCTCGATTCATCTTCCTTCTACTATTTCATCATGGCAACTTTCCCTCCTGCATGGTTCCTTTCGTGTGCTTCTGATCTAGCGGAGACAGAAGAGGTGGATTTGAAGGCGACTTATGGTTTTCCTTCTTATATAGCCCGCCCTACTCCGCTAGATAGTCCACATCTACCTCCGTTAGGGTGCATATTCATCTTCCGGGACCAAGTTCTACAAGGTTTCCGATTCCCTATCCATTCCTTTTTTTCTGATGTTAGTGTATACTTCAACATTCCCCTCAACCAGCTTATCTCTCAGTCTTTTTCTATTCTCATGAGTTTCATTGGAGTATCTAAGCTGCTAGACTTTCCTTTATCCCCTCGTCTTTTTCATCACTACTTCGTTCCACGCCAGATAGATATGGGTGTTTTCAAGTTTCAATCTCGCCCTAAAGCTATTTTGTTCAACTGCATTCCCCCTCAAGGGGAATGGCGCCATAAATTTTTTCGTATACGTCTTCCTTCTCCTCCTCCTTTTCCTATCCAATGGATATGCGATTTACCTTCGGTTCCTAGTACCCATAATCTCCTTAATGATCCTTGTAATACCCACAAAATTATAAGATAAGTATATGGGGGTTAGTTGCTTTAGAACATAGGGGTAAAAAGAATCAAAAGAAGAAATAAAAAGAAGAGGTGAAGGTTTGAACCTTGAACCTCTCACAAAGGATAGAAATAAAACTATGTATGATAACCACTAGGATAATGAATAATATGTGAATGGGAAATGATGTGAATTGTAGTTAAAAGTAAAGATAAAAATTTAGTGAGGAAACAAGAGAAAATCAAGTAGCCTTCTTCCTCTTGTTTACCTCTTGGTTAAGAAAAGGAGTAACAAAATACAAGTTGTCTTTCTCCCTTTTTTCTTCTCTATTTTCGTGGGGTTTAAGGGGATAATGAAGAGAAGAGTTAAGGGGAAGGAATGAAGACATATTCTCATTAGAAAAATACATGCATGCATTAAGGAGGAGAGGAAGCAAAGTTCACCTTTGTAACTTCCACCCACTTAGCATAAAAAGGAAAGGAACTAAAGGATTTCATTTTTTTCCTTCTCCCTCACCCTTGCCGAGACTAGAAGCCTCCTTTCCTCATCTCCACAAGCCAAGTTTAGGTTTCTCTCCAAGAGAAAACTAAACTACAAGAAGGAGCCTTCAAGGTGTACCCTTCCAAGCAAGAGAAAACAAAAGGAGTGCTAGGGGAAGAAGCTCTCTACTTCCTCTTCACCAAGGGTACCAATTCTTTAAAGATTAACAAGTGAACACTAGGTAAGCTTCCCCTCACCTGTGGTACAATAGTTTATACGGTTTTTCCATGGAGATGGATCGCTTAAAAACCTAGGACTTGCTTTGAGAAAAATTCGGCCAAAAACAAGAAGAAGAGGCTAAGAAAGTTGTAATTAGATATGCTTACTATTTTTCTTGTGACATGTATTTTATGTAAGAGGTTAATCTAAGTTTTCCATGCTAGAATAAATAATGAAAAACTAGATCCATAAGCCTTAGACTCTCGGCCAAGCATGAACAAGAAGACTAGGTAAGTTAAGACTCAAACTAAGCATGTTTCCTTATTCTTTTGTTATGTACCCTATGATAATGAGGTTGTTAACCTTTTCTCTTACTTGTATGTTGTTTGAAACTCCATTTCCATGCTCATGAATATTCGGCCACATAAGAAGTAAAGGCCTAGAAAAGTTTTAAACCTAAGACTAAGCATGTTAAGATTTTTCCTAAGACAAGATATGAAGCTAAATGTTATGACATGATTGTATGTTAGTTATGAATCTTATTCCATGTCTATGAAGGTTCGGTTATGATGAGATTTGAATGTCTAGGAAAGTTGAAACCAAGGCTAGGAGGCTCATGACTTCTTGATTAAACAATATGAAACTAGTTGATGATTTTATGGTTGCTTGTTACATAGAATTTTGGTTATATAAAACTTTCGGCCACACCAAGTTTTAAGGCTAGGATGTGTAGATTTTTTTAACTAAGTTTACTCATGTTGTTCCTTGTTATGATGCCATGAAAAAATTGTGTAGGGTTTCCATGCTTTTAGGCCATATGAAAAACAAAACCAAGCTCATATGTTTCGGCCACTTTTGGATTAAAGGCCTAGGGAAACTTAGAAACCAACTTATATATGTTCATGATGTTTCTTGTGGTAAGTACTATGAAAGGTAGTTGTGTTTTCCATGCTTTTATGACACTAGAAATTTAGTTCATACTTGATAGGTTTCGGCCAAGACTAGAGTAAGGCCTAGAGAAATTTTGAAACCAACTTACATATGTTCATGATGTTTCTTGTGATAAGTACTATGAAATGTAGTGTGGTTACCATGCTCTTATGCCATTAAAAAAAAACCTAGTTCCATGAGTTATAGGTTTCGGCCACCTTGAGTTAAGGGGGGTCTAGGAAGTTTGAAATTTTAAACAAGCATGCTTAGGTTGTTCCTCGTGAAAATGTAAACATGTTGGCTTAAGGTTCAACACTTCCATGCTACTTGTAACCTAGAATGAGACAAGCTAGGGTTCGGCCATGATAAGATTAGGAGCTTAAGAAACTTAGAACCCAAACTAAATATGCTTAAGTAGTTCCCTATGAAATATGATATGATATGAGTTTAGGGTTTACATGTTTGCTTGTTGCTTAGAACTTGATTTCTCTTCATGAAAGGTTTCGGCCATGAAATAATTGGAAACCTAGGAGGGCTTAAAATTTAGGTTAACATGCTTATGACCTTTCTTATGTTAGTATGTGAAGATACCATGAGGTTTTTATGCTTGTATGTTGTCTAGAGATCATGTGGACCTTTCATGACTTTCGGCCATATGGGTTTAGTGACTAGATATACCTCACATGCTATGAAGAGATGATATTAAATGATTCCATGAATGGTTATGTCTTTTTATGATATGTGTTATGTTCTTTCATGTATGCTTATGACCCATGTATGTGCTATGTGCTCAAACATGCTTACTTTATGACATGATAAAATGATACGTTCGTTATGCAAGCCTATGATTCATGCATGTGCTGTGTGCCCAAATATGCATGCTTTATGATAAGTGATATGTTCATGATGTATGTTATGATTCATGCATGTGATGTGTGCCCAAATATGCATGTTTTATGATATGTTAAGAAATATGATATGCATGAAATGATAAGAACTATGATATGTAAGTCATGCTACTTTACTTTATGTATGGCTTGTACCAAGGGTGGGCTCCATAAGCGCCCCGGGGTCGATGGACTAAGAAACGGGCCTCGTTAGGGATGGGCTCCTAAGTGCCCCTAGGTCGATGGACTAAGAAACGGGCCTAGTATGTATGCCTTGTAGGGTTCAAGACTTGCTACCTTGGACCTACATAGGACGCGCGCATTTATGTATGTGGTACAAGCCGGGGCCCTAATCATGTTGAGATTATGTTTAAGTATATATTGTATAAGTTTTCAAAAGACATGCTGCATATGTTGCATCATATATGTTTAGGGATTTACCATGCTTATACTTTATGATTATGCCATGCTAGTTATGATGATGTTATGCTATGACCGGATACGTTTGATGATCATGTTATGTTATGCCATGATACTTTATGTTATGTTAAGATATGTCATGATATACTCTTGACATGATACAATTGTCTTTATGCATATGACTTGTGATTTTAATATGCTTGTCGGTTTTTGTGAGTAGGAAAGGAACTTACTGAGCCATGAGTGCTCACAGCTTACTTTCTTGTACCACAGATAAAGGCAAGGAATGGATGTACTAGGGGAGCAGCAGGAGGGGCTAGAAGGATGTGTGCGGTAGTGGACTGGCTAAAAGAAATGACCTGCTTTTGTTTAATAAGAAATTTGCCTTGTTGATGTTTTTACTTTATGACTCCATGACCTTAAGTATGTGTTTGGGTATTAAGGCCCAAAAATTTATGATAGGTATGTTATGTGGATCTTTTATGACTATTGTGATTTTTAAGTAAGAAAAGGTTTTTTTTTTAAATTCTCTAAGTAAGACTTCCGCTGTGTTAAGTATGTATGTGTGACAAGGTAACCCCCGTCGCCTTAGCAGGAGGGGCGGGGCGTTACAATCCTTCTGTCGCCTTTGCTTTATCTAAACTGAGGGGAGCAAAATTCAGCTTGCCGCATTTAATTGTGGAGGGTTTGATGTTTTCTTTTGGGATAGGCAATATTGACACTCCCTTAGATGGCTCTTTTGGTACGTATAAATCTTTCACTCTACATTTATTGATTAGTATATCTCTCTTGTAATGGTGTTTAATTTTTGTGTTTCAGCTGATGCTCTTCTTCCAGCTTTTATGTACAAGAATCCTACTATGACTAAGTTCTTTGTTAATAATCTTGGAGGAGAGTGGTTGCGAGCTCGCCGGGCTAATCCTAATTCCTCCACCTTGGGATTGCTATCTGAAGAAGAGCGACAAGCAGAGGTCGTCGCAGCCATGGAAGAGGAAGAAGAAGAGTCTTTTATTGCCTTAGTCAAAAAGCCAAAACTTATTGAGGATGCCTCCTTTGGCGATCTCTTTGGTACTTTTGTGCAAGCTCCTCTTGTTCTGGCGCTCATTTCTCTTGAGAGAGGTAAAACACTGATAACTCCTACCCATATTATCTCTAATCCTTCTCTTAGGATGATGAGACCTGGTCTGCTCATCCCCTCTTCTTGTGCTATTATTTCAGCTCCTTCTGCTTCTGTTTCTGCTTCTGAGATGACCCTTATCCCTTCTATGTCTTCTACATCTCTTGCATTGGCCTTGCCTCCTTTGGCTTATGGGCCCCGGGCAAAATGGACACCTTGCCGGAGATCTTCTCCTAGTGTCGAGCCCTCATCTATTCTCGCTTCCACGACTGAGTCAGTATCCCTTGCATTGCCACCTTCTATTCCATCTAGTTCTTCTTTTGCTGCTCTTGTTTCTACTACTTCTTTCCCTTCCATTGCATCTTCTTCTTCCCTACCTCCTTCTGTTGGTGCGGGAAGCATCCGACGATCGAACCTGAATTTTGATAATGGCAAAGGATTCAAAGTTAAGGGTTGTTGTAATCTAACATGGTTGAATGAGTATTTCAGGAAAGTCCTAGCTGCGGTTAGGCAAAGGGAAAAACCCTAGGGGGTGGTAACCCTAGGTCATAGGGGGTGGTAACCCTATGCGGAAAGTCTTGGCAGGTCGATAGCTTCAGGCAAAAGTCCTAGGGGGTGGTAACCCTAGGTGGAAAGTCCTGGTGTCGCGAACCAGGTGAAAGTCTGGACTAGCCGGGAAGCGGATGTCCAGCAGAAAGTCCGGAAGCATCGAGTGCTGAGGATCGCACTGGCAACAGGTAAATCTCCTGAGTGGAGTAGGTGAGGACGCGTTCCCCGTAGAGGGAACAGTAGGCGTCGGGTCGACCTAGGATTTCCGGTTGGAAATCCGAAGTCAGACTCGGACAGTCCGAAGACTGTCAATTCTTCTTTACGATGTTTTGTCTTATTCTAACACTGTCTTGCAGGGGATTTTGCTCGAACTAACCTTTGTTTGCAGGTGAGGAACCTGCTGGAAAAAGGCTGTCCGGGCGCCCGGAGGTCCGGGCGCCCGGAACAGGTCCGGGCGCCCGAGACCAAAGTTTATCCCCTGCGCAAAGTTGACACGTGCAGCATCCTGGTTGGCTGGCCACGTCACACTCCAAGCGCCCGGAACATCATATAAAAGAAGGGTCAAGGTGCAGCTTCAAAAAAGACAAGAATCTAAGTAATCTCCCTGCGACAAGCTGCTAACGACTCGATCCAGAAAGTGCTGCAACGACACCTCGACAACCCGGAGCTTCGATTTAGTCTTTTGTTGTCGGTAGAATCTGTTTACTGCTTTAAATTGTAGTTAATCTGTAATAGTTTTATCATGCTTATAGTTGTTGCCCACAGAAAGCGATCAAGGATCGCGGGCCTTCGAGTAGGAGTCACTTTAGGCTCCGAACGAAGTAAATCTTCCTGTCTCTCTGTGTTTGTTATTTCTTTATTCCAGTGCGTTTTTACTCGTTTGTTTTACGAATCGAAAGAAATAGCCAAGAACGCTATTCACCCCCCCCCTCTAGCGTGGTCTCGATCCAACAATTGGTATCAGAGCTGGGTCGTTTTGAATTGGTGCAACCACCTTTCAAAACAAAATTTTCTTTCGATTTTATATTTTTCGGAGTCAATTAGAATTTTGCCTTAAAGCTTTATTCTAATTCTTTTATCGAATCGGCTTTTGCCCGAAGTTGGTGCAACACCACTCGAGCTCGTTATTATTACTATTCTTTATTCCCGCACTACTAATCCAAGACGTAGTCTTGGAACATATATTTTTTTTGTTTTGTTGCATATTACAAATGGCTCAACAAGAGGGGTTCAGTACTGTTCGTCCCCCACTATTCTCCGGAGATGATTTCGGTTATTGGAAGGGAAGAATGGAGACGTATCTGAAGATTCAGTTCGAAACATGGATGATCATTAAGACGGGACTTCAGCTACCTTCCGATGACGACGGCAAACCAACCCCCTGCGAGAAGTGGGACGCCTCTCTAATCAAAAAGGTGGAAGCCGACGCCAAAGCTACCTGCACCCTCCAAGGCGGCCTTACCAAAGAAGAACTCAACAGGGTCGGCCCGTTCTCTTCCGCAAAGGAGCTCTGGGAAAAGCTAGTCGAACTCCACGAAGGCACTAACGACACCAAGGTAAGTAAAAGAGATCTTTTACTTAATAAATTATATAATCTAAAGATGCAGGAAGGCGAAACGGCAAGTTCTCTACATGCGAGAATCCAAGACATCCTCAATTCTCTTCACGGAATCGGACAGAAGATAGAGAATCGGGACGTCATAAGGTATGTTTTAAACTCATTTCCAAGGAACACATTGTGGGCATCAATGGTAGATGCCTACAAAGTTTCCAAGGACTTGTCTTCAATAAAATTAGACGAATTATTTTGTGAATTTGAACTTCATGAGCAGACTAATGCACAGCCAACCGAGAAAGGTATTGCGTTGGTTGCAGGTACAAGTCGAACACGGGAACCGAGATCACGACGAAGAACGGAACCGGAGTCGGAGGTTGAACCAGACTCAGACGATGAAGACATTGAAATTACAACCGAGCTGGTAAACCTCGTAAAGAAGCTCTACAAAACGAAGGGCTTCAACAAAAGAGATCTAAAAAAGGCAGTAAAAACGAAGGAAGGTTCACAGAACTCAAAGATGAAGTTTGAAGTTACATGCTACGGCTGCAACCAAAAAGGGCACATCAAATCCAACTGCCCTAACCTGAAGGAGGTCAAAAAGCATAGAAGGAAAAAGGTCCTTAAGGCAACATGGGACGAATCTTCATCGGAGGACGACGACGACGACGACGAGCTCGAACAGACGAGTCTACTCGCATTAATGGTCCGGGACCAAATCGTCGAATCCGGAAGCGAGAGCGAGTCCGAGGCGGAGTCCGAGCAAAGCCACGGATCCGTATCCGTTTCCGAAGGACCAGACCCCGCTGTAAGTATCTCCCAGTTAAACATTTTAGTTAGTTATTTATTGCGCAAATTAGCTAAGTCAAACCTGAAAGTTAAGTCACTTCTAAAGGAAGTATCTGTCCTTAAAGAAGTGGCTGACACTAAAACCTTACCTGACCAGAGTCAGACTGAATTTCCAACTCAAGTTCATAAACTTGAGAAAGAAAATTCAAGTCTAAAAAATCAGGTTAAAGATTTAAAAACTACTTTAGAACGGTTTTCTTTGGGCTCCAAGAACTTGGACTTAATTCTTGGGATACAAAGGGCCATTTACAATAGAACTGGGCTAGGATATAAAAGTAATTATAAATCTTACTTATCCTTAATAAACAAACAAAGTAGTAACACAGCCCAAGCATGGGTCCCCAAGTCCAAATTGATCAATCAAGTTGGACTTGGTCAATACTGGGTCCCGAATGATCAAATACATTACCTCGATAGACCATATCGAGGCCGTGATCCAGGGGGGACAAAAATTAAATTCAAAATTTGAAATTAAATTATAAATTCAAAAATTAAATTCAAAATTCGAAATTAAATTATAAATTCAAAAATTAAATTCAAAATTCGAAATTAAATTATAAATTCAAAAATGAAACTCAAAATTCGAAATTAAATTATAAATTCAAAAATTAAATTATAAATTCAAAAATGAAATTCAAAATTCGAAATTCAAATTCAAAATTCAAAATTTAAATTCAAAAATTAAATTCAAAAATTAAATGAAATTCAAAATTCGAAATTAAATAATTAAATCAAATTAAAAGGAAGGCTCTAGATTATCTGGCACCTCCGAACTTAATATACCCGATAAGGGTAACCAAGAGTAGACCACCCGACAAGGTAATTGAGGTTAGGTAAAATGGCCTAGGTTTAACTTGACCCACGGTACTGGTGAAATTTTTTGGTTGATAGTACGTTAGGGAAGCTTGGGCATCGCATGTCTAGGAAGATATGGCTTCGACCTGGTGCATTTGGCCAAGTGGAACTGACCGAAGCTACCCTTAAAATGGATCCTAACTAGTTAGACCAAGGGTTAGTATTAAGTTCAGTGGGTAGGACTATTTGGAAAACCTCGAAGTCATGGTTACTTTAATGAGCTCCGTGTGACTCACCATAGCCTAGAAGTTTATCCAAAGAATGCTTACTTGTTGAACCCAAAGCTAAACCTGAATCTAATACAAAGTTAAACCAGACCTTTGAATTCAACAATAAATCATCTCACATCAATTATAGGATTCCCTGATTGACAATTTAGATCGGGTGAGATGAATAAGCAAACAAAATTTTAAATCTTACTTAAAGTTAAGCTAAACATCCTTCAAAATCAAATTAATTCAAATATCTCCAACCTAAACAGTGTTAATCAAGTTAAATTTATAATAATAATAATAATAAAATAAAATAAAAACTTTAAAACACTTTTCTAAAACAATTGCAATAATATGACCAATTATTGTTAACTTAGCCTGGGTAAGATAAAATTCTAAGGAGTCCACTTCAGTCAAACTATCTTTTTATCCATTAACAAGAAACCAATTCATTCACTTTATGTGTAGGAGTTGGATCAATGGATGTTGGATAGTGGATGCTCCAGACATATGACTGGAGATAAATTGAAGTTTTCAATGCTCAAACTAAAAAATTTAGGATCAGTTGCATTCGGCAACAATGGTCAACTTAAAGTGATCGGGAGAGGTAATATCGAACTCAGCTCTGATTTTATTATTAGAAAAGTTCTGTTAGTTGAAAATTTCAATTTTAACTTACTAAGTATAAGCCAATTGTGTGATAGCGGATACTTAGTCACTTTTGACAAAGCTAGATGTTTAGTCAAAAATATTGAAAATCCTGAAATCACACTTAAGGGACTTAGAAAAAATAATATGTACTCAATCAATCTACCCACATCCTCAATAAAGTGTTTAATAACACAGGAAGAGGAAACTGACTTGTGGCACAGAAGACTGGGTCACACTCACACTAGACTCATTTCAAAAATGAGTCATAATGGTCTAGTTAGAGGTTTGCCCAAAATAAAATTCATTGAAAACTCAATCTGTAATGCTTGTCAACAAGGAAAACAAACTAAGTCAACACACAAATCAACAAATCTAGAAAGAACCAACTCGTTACTTGAGCTCCTTCACCTTGACATATTTGATTCACATGGAGCCAAGTCACTAAGCAAGAACCAGTATTGCTTAGTAATAATTGATGACTACTCTAGGTTTACATGGGTAAGATTTCTAAAAACAAAAGATGAAACTTATGAAATATTTAGTAATTTTTGCAAACTAATAGAAAATGAAAAAGATACTAAAATTAAAAGAATAAGAAGTGATCACGGGGGAGAATTTGAAAATCATAGATTTACTCAATTTTGTAAAATAAATGGATACCTACATGAATTTTCATGTCCTAGAACCCCTCAGCAAAATGGTCTAGTGGAACGTAAAAATAGAACACTACAAGAAGCCGCTAGAACTATGTTAAATGAATATAATTTAAATCACCAATTTTGGGTTGAAGCAATAAATACTGCAAATCATATTCAAAACAGAATTTTAATCAACAAATTTCACAAGAAAACCCCTTATGAACTATATTATCATAAAATTCCTAACTTAAACTATTTAAAAATATTTGGGGTGTAAAGTTCACATTTTAAATACTAAAGATTATTTAGGAAAATTCACACCCAAATCTAACCCAGGAATATTTTTAGGATACTCCTCAAATAGTAGAGCCTATAGAGTCTACAATCAAAACACCCTAAAAGTTGAAGAAACAACTAATATAATATTTGATGAAGAAAATAATCTACCAAATATAAATGTGAATGTTGAACCAAGAAATATAGAAGATGATGAAATTCAACCAAATCTTAATAAACCAGAGGAACCAGCCCCTGACCCAATTATAAGACCAACTAGGGCCAGTACCTCTCATCCACCTGACCAAATCTTGGGTGATCCAAACCTAGGAGTCAGAACTAGATCTTCCTATAGAATCCATAGTCAGATTGCCCTAATTTCTAAAATCGAACCTAAAACAATAGAAGAAGCACTACCTGACCCGGACTGGATCATAGCTATGCAGGAGGAATTAGCCCAATTTGAGAGAAACCAAGTCTGGGACCTTGTACCTAAACCCATAGATAAATCAATAATAGACACCAAATGGGTTTTTAGAAATAAGTTGGATGATCAGGGTGATATCATAAGAAACAAAGCTAGACTAGTAGCCAAAGGGTTTAGTCAAGTTGAAGGATTAGACTATGATGAAACCTATGCACCGGTAGCTAGACTCGAATCCATTCGAATGCTATTAGCCTATGCAGCAAATAAAGGGTTTAAATTATACCAAATGGATGTTAAGTCAGCCTTTTTAAATGGTTTCATCAAAGAAGAGGTCTATGTAAGCCAACCCCCAGGATTTGAAGACTTAAACAATCCTACTCACGTATTTAAGTTAAAAAAGGCCTTGTATGGACTTAAACAAGCCCCTAGGGCATGGTATGAACGGTTGTCCAATCACTTAATTTCCAAAGGCTTCAACCAAGGTAAAATAGATCCAACTCTATTCGTAAAAACTGTAGAAAAAGATATCTTCATAGCCCAAATCTATGTTGATGATATAATTTTTGGATCTACTAACTCTAAATTTCTAAAAGAATTTGTTAAATTAATGGAAAGTGAATTTGAAATGAGTATGGTTGGTGAACTTAATTTTTTCTTAGGCTTACAAATAAAACAAACTAAAGATAGAATTTACATTTATCAAACTAAATATGCTAAGGAGTTAATTAAAAAATTCTGCATGGAAAATTCAAAGATAATAAACACTCCAATGGCAACCAACATCAATATTGACTCTGACCCAGTAGGAAAACCAGTAGACCCAAAATATTATAGAAGTGTAATAGGTAGCTTATTGTACCTAACTGCAAGCCGACCTGATATATTGTTTGCTGTAGGTATGTGCGTAAGATACCAATCCTGTGCAAAAGAGTCACACTTAACCTATGTTAAAAGAATACTTAGGTACATTAAAGGTACTCTAAATATAGGACTCTGGTACCCTAGAACTTGCACTCTTGACCTTCATGGCTATTCTGACTCAGATTACGCTGGATGCAAGTTAGATAGAAAAAGCACAAGTGGCAGTTGGCAATTTCTAGGGCAATGCCTTGTAAGTTGGTCAAGTAGAAAGCAACATTGTGTTGCTTTATCTACCACTGAAGCTGAATATATAGCCTTAGGTGAATGCGCATCTCAATTGCTATGGATGATGCATACTTTTAAAGACTATCAGCTAGAATATCATAAAACAAAATTTTCAATTGATAATATAAGTTCAATAAATCTAACAAAAAACCCAATTCATCAATCAAGGACTAAACATATAGAGGTGAAGCATCATTTTGTAAGGGATCATGTAGCTAAGGGTGATATTATACTCAACTATGTTGAGTCAAAATCAAACCTAGCTGACATTTTCACAAAACCCTTACCTGAACTTGAGTTCAGCTCACTTAGAAGACAAATAGGCATGTGTTGGGTAGAATAGATACTATAACTTTATATTCTTTACTTTTTTATAACTTCTAGGCAAAATTGATTTACCAAAATCCCCACTTTACTAGACTTTCGAAAGTTGGATTTAGTCTAGGATTGTACCCTTAGAAATCATGTTCCTCCAGGACTCAGCCAGAGCATCTCACAAACACCTAGGTTTACCTTGATTGTGTTTGTAAAACATAGAACAGTGTGAGATGCATAGGGTACAGCCTGGACTCAAGAATGCTTATTTCTGTGCATCAATATGAGTCTGGGCATTAAATACATAATTAACAGTAATCAAATCAAGTCTTCCAGCCTTAGTCAAATCTAACTGGATCAATTGACTTGACTTGACTAACCAGGTGAACACTGTTGCCCTCTAGGCAATCAGCAAGTAGCTAAATGGTTAGACAGTTGGTGGAGGCAATATTAAAGTTTAAGCTTGTTTGTACTTAAGGGCTCTGATACCTGATCAAAACCAAATCTTGACTCATGCTTGGACTTTAGAACACTGAAACCTTACTAAAACTAAATTAAGATTATCTCTTCTCCTTTGCCTTAAGTATTCCTGAAATTTATCTCAAAAACATTCCTTACTCAAAAACATTCCTTAAACAGTTTTATCAAAATTTTCTCCAAACTTAACTTTCAAATATCTTCTTCTTTGAAAATTCTTTTAAACCCTTTTGAAAATTCATTAAGTTGTTAAAGCTCTAAAAATTATTTTTCCTTGCAAATTTATTTGAAAATCTCTGAAGTTGAAACTTGTGTTTTGAAAATTTTTTATGAAAATTTTGGAAACCAATGTTTTTCTATAGACTCTATAGACTCAAAAAGAGCTCATGTTTTTCTATGTCTATTCAAACAAAATAAATTCTAAGGTGTGGTCCTTCACTTCCCTTGCCTAAGTTAAAATGTTTTTAATTCTGTCTTGAAAATTAAGTTTTTCAAAACTAGCTCATTTTTTATATATGGCAAAGGGGGAGAGTAGAGAAATTCAAAGTAGAGAAATTCTAAAGAAAAAGGAAACCCTGTATTAAGGGGGAGCTTCACAAAAAGTTTACAAAAAGTTTAAGTGTTAGCTTAAGTTAGGCGTTCATTTGAATTTAGATACTTAAGCTTGCTCAATATACTTATGCATTTGTTTTTTCACTTAACTTTGAATCTGGGTTGCCATAATCAAAAAGGGGGAGATTGTTGGTGCGGGAAGCATCTGACGATCGAACCTGAATTTTGATAATGGCAAAGGATTCAAAGTTAAGGGTTGTTGTAATCTAACATGGTTGAATGAGTATTTCAGGAAAGTCCTAGTTGCGGTTAGGCAAAGGGAAAAACCCTAGGGGGTGGTAACCCTAGGTCATAGGGGGTGGTAACCCTATGCGGAAAGTCTTGGCAGGTCGATAGCTTCAGGCAAAAGTCCTAGGGGTGGTAACCCTAGGTGGAAAGTCCCGTGTCGCGAACTGAAAGTCTGGACTAGCCGGAAGCGGATGTCCAGCAGAAGTCCGGAAGCATCGAGTCTTGAGAAAGTCCACGATCCGCGACCGGCAACAAGTAAATCTCCCGAGTGGAGTAGGTGAGGACGCTTCCCGTAGAGGGAACAAGAGGCGTCAAGTCGACCTAGGATTTCCGGTTGGAAATCCGGACAGTCCAAGACTGTCAATTCTTCTTTACGATGTTTTGTCTTATTCTAACACTGTCTTGGGGATTTTGCTCGGACTAACCTTTGTTTGCGGTGAGGAACTGGAAAGTCGCCCAGCGCCCGGATGGATCCGGAGGTCCGAGCGCCGGAACAGTCCGCGCCCGACCAAAGTTTATCCCATGCGCGAAGTTGACACGCGATCCCGGTTGGTCGGCAACGTCACCTGTGCGCCGGAAGGGATCCAGGCGCTCGGAACATCATATAAAAGAAGGGTCAAGGTGCTGCTTCAAAAAAGACAAGAATCTAAGTAATCTCCCTGCGACAAGCTGCTAACGACTCGATCCAGAAAGTGCTGCAACGACTCCCCGACAACCCGGAGCTTCGATTTAGTGTTTTGTTGTCGGTATAATCTGTTTACTGCTTTAAATTGTAGTTAATCTGTAATAGTTTTATCGTGCTTATAGTTGTTGCCCACGGAAAGCGATCAAGGATCGCGGGCCTTCGAGTAGGAGTCGTTTTAGGCTCCGAACGAAGTAAATCTTCCTGTCTCTCTGTGTTTGTAATTTCTTTATTCCGCTACGTTTTTACTCGTTTGTTTTACGAATCAAAAGAAATAGCCACGAACGCTATTCACCCCCCCTCTAGCGTGGTCTCGATCCAACACCTTCTTCCTCCGTTCCCCGGCCTTTATTTAAACAGGCTATGGGTCTGCCCTCTCAATTGGGATAGACCTCTGATCCGCTTAGCTATGGTTCTCTACAACTACAAGGTCTATTGGCCGAATCTTGGCTACAGGGCCAAGAACAACTAAGGGGCCTTAGTCTTCCAAATCGAGCCGACCACCACAGTCGTCAGGCAATAGATGTAAGTATTCTTGGTTATATGTTGTCAACTTCGTATCTTTATCTTTAACTGTATCATCATTTTGTTTAGTTCCTTGCCTCGAGTCTGCACATCGACCAGCTACTTATGGCTCGAGATCGGGAGAATGATAAGTTAAAAACTCAACTAGAGACACTGAAGGCTACTTTACCTCCTTCTAATAATGACCTGGCTCAGTTGCAAGAGAAAGTGGCCTTGCAAGATCAGCAATTAGGGGTATTGAGACAGGAATTAGAGGAATCACAACAATTATTGAAAGACAAAGAGCTTGCAAGGAGAACTTTGGAGTTACAAGTGGATTGATTACATTATGGTCTCCGACTGGAAATTGCTTTAAAGGAGAAAGCTCTCCTAGATGCTTCTCATAAAAGTCTTATTTTAGAGAAAGTAGAGAAGCTTCATAATGCCTGTCTTTCTGACCAAGCTCAAGACCTAGCTTCTCATGATTTCGCTATCCTACAGGAACAAGATCAAAGAAAGGCTCAAGATGTTGAGTTGTCACTACTCCAGAAGGAATTGGAACAACTCAAATTGGAAAAGGATGCTTTAAAAGATCAAAACACTAAACTGCAAGATGATTTCCAAAGTTATAAGGAGCAAGAGAAGAGTCGATGGGAAGAGTGGCGTCTGGCTTATCTAAAGTCTTCGGCATTTTCCCAAGAATTTGTCCGTCGGATAGTGGGTGCTCTAAATCATTCTATGTCGGGAGTTCTTCGACAATTAAGAGAGGGTGGTTATCTACCCAAGGAACCTCCCTCTTCTTTCATAGGTCGTCGCAGACTTAACGAAGAACTGCCCCCAGATTTAAAAAGTCCTTTTAATTAATCATGTCTATGTGTCTAAAAAAAAAGATTGTCCATAAAAAGACTTGTAATGGCAAAACTGGTAATGCAAAGAATTGTAACAAAAAACTTGGTAATTAAGTGATTGCGATATATAGGAAATTTTTGATACTTACCTGTTTCTCTTTTGCACTAGTTTGAGAATGCCTCCTTTGAAATGCTTCCGAATATTGAGTATAAGTTTTATTCAAGAATTCCTTGCATACTCCTTGAAGTTAAATCTTGTCTTAATGAATCCTTTTGCAGATAATATATAGCGTGCTCCATATTTCAGAAGAATGAATAATCCTGAGTGATTTTAGATAAGAAATTGTATAAGACTCCTGAGTTCCGAGCTTAGTATAAAACTCCAAGTGATTTTAAATAAAGATTTCCATGTGAATGGGCCTCTAGATAGAAAATGTGTCATATGCATAGAATCCCCTTTGAATCCTTGCCAATATAATCCCGGTTGATTAGGCTTTGAAGTCTCTGGTTCCTCTTGTGAAGACCCGTCCGAGTAACTTCATTAGATTTCCCGATCAACTATGCTCTATTGATAGTTTAGAGTCTCCGGTTCCTCCCATGAAGACCCGTCCGAGTTACTTCATGAGATTTCCCGATCGACTATGTTCTATGATAGTATAGAGTCTCCGGTTCCTCCCATGAAGACCCATCCGAGTTACTTCATGAGATTTCCCGTTCGACTATGTTCTGTGATAGTTTAGAGTCTCCGGTTCCTCCCATTAAGACCCGTCTGGGTTACTTCATGAGATTTCCCGATCGACTATGTTCTGTGATAGTTTAGAGTCTCTGGTTCCTCTCATGAAGACCCGTCCGAGTTATTTCATGAGATTTCCCGACCAACTATGTTCTGTGATAGTTTAGAGTCTCCGGTTCCTCCCATGAAAATCCGTCTGAGTTACTTCATGAGATTTCCCGATCGACTATGTTCTCTGATAGTTTAGAGTCTCCGGTTCCTCCCATGAAGACCTGTCCGAGTTACTTCATGAGATTTCCCGATCGACTATGTTCTGTGATAGTTTAGAGTCTCCAGTTCCTCCCATTAAGACCTGTCTGGGTTACTTCATGAGATTTCCCGATCGACTATGTTCTGTGATAGTTTAGAGTCTCCGGTTCCTCTCATGAAGACCCGTCCGAGTTATTTCATGAGATTTCCCGACTGACTATGTTCTGTGATAGTTTAGAGTCTCCGGTTCCTCCCATGAAAATCCGTCTGAGTTACTTCATGAGATTTCCCGATCGACTATGTTCTCTGATAGTTTAGAGTCTCCGGTTCCTCCCATGAAGACCTGTCCGAGTTACTTCATGAGATTTCCCGATCGACTATGTTCTGTGATAGTTTAGAGTCTCCGGTTCCCCCCATGAAGACCCGTCCGAGTTACTTCATGAGATTTCCCGATCGACTATGTTCTGTGATAGTTTAGAGTCTCTAGTTCCTCCCATGAAGACCCTTCCGAGTTACTTCATGAGATTTCCTGATCGACTATGTTCTGTGATAGTTTAGAGTCTCCGGTTCCTCCCATGAAGACCCGTCCGGGTTAATACATGAGATTTTCTGATCGACTATGTTCTGTGATAGTTTAGAGTCTCCGGTTCTTCTCATGAAGACCCGTCCGAGTTACTTCATGAGATTTTCCGATCGACTATGTTCTGTGATAGTTTAGAGTCTCCGGTTCCTCCCATGAAGACCCGTCCGAGTTACTTCATGAGATTTCCCGATCAACTATGTTCTGTGATAGCTTAGAGTCTCCGGTTCCTCCCATGAAGACTCGTCCGAGTTACTTCATGAGATTTCCCGATCGACTATGTTCTGTGATAGTTTAGAGCCTCCGGTTCCTCCCATGAAGACCCGTCCGAGTTAATTCATGAGATTTCCCGATCGACTATGTTCTGTGATAGTTTAGAGTCTCCGGTTCCTCCCATGAAGACCCGTCCGAGTTACTTCATGAGATTTCCCGATCGACTATGTTCTGTGATAATTTAGAGTCTCCGGTTCCCTTCGTGAAGACCCGTCCGAGTTACTTCATGAGATTTCCCCATCGACTTTGTTCTGTGATAGTTTAAAGTCTCCAATTCCTCCCATGAAGACCCGTCCGAGTTACTTCATGAGATTTCCCGATCGACTATTTTATTATGTCAGATTATGATGTTTATACTGACCTTGTGATGGTTTTAAAATTTTTGGCTTTTTCTTAGGGGAGCTGAATAGGTCTTTAGGATTGCCCACTACTGATTGCTCGAAAATAGATTATAAAAGTTCTGCCAATACTTGTCAATCTGTATGAACCACATTTATTTCTGTAGTGGTATTTGTCTTGTATTGCATTTATTGAAAGAAATGGAGTACATAAACTGTAAGAATACTTGTCTTCATCTCACCGGGAACTTACTTCAGATAATTATGATTTGTCCCTTCTGACGTATTCTTGAGTGGCATGATCTTGTCAAGTCCCGTAAGGTTGTAAATGATTTGCACTCCAAGGACGTTCCAGAATTCTTCCTTCAGTATCTTGGAGATAATATGAACCTGATGCGAGCTTTTTCAACACTTTGTAGGGTCCTCCCCATTGTGGTGCCAACTTACTGACATCCCCAACAGGTTTAATACGCTTCCATACTAAATCTCCTACTTGGAAAAATATGGGGATGACCCTTTTGTTATAATTTTGCCTCATTCGTTGTCGGTATGATATGAGATGAGTGGCAGCTTTTTCTCTGATTTCCTCTATCAAGTCTAGCTCCATGAGTCGTCGACCCTCATTGTCTGCATCATATAATTGCCTTCTGTCAGATTCTACTCCCACCTCAATGGGAATTATTGCTTCTCCCCCATAAACTAATTGAAAGGGAGTGATTCCTGTAGCTTCTTGAGGTGTAGTACAGTATGCCCAAAAAATGCTGGGTAATTCATCTACCCAGCTCCCTCCGACATGATCCAGTTTGGTTTTTAAACCCCTTATAATTTCTCTATTGGTTACTTCCGCTTGACCATTACTTTGCGGATAAGCTACAGAGGTGAAGGCCTGAATAATACCATAACTTTTGCACCAAGCTAAGATTTTATCTCCTTGAAATTGCCTTCCATTATCAGAGACTAATTTATGAGGAATACAAAATCTGCATATGATATTTTTCCACAAAAATTTAATAACTGCATCTTCAGTAATCCGGGCAAGTGGTTCTGCTTCTACCCATTTGGAAAAATAATCCACTGCTACCAATAAAAACCTTCTTTGTGCAGTCGCCATAGGAAATGGGCCTACTTGTCCATGCCCCATTGATCGAAGGGATATGAGACTATAGAGGTTCTCAACAACTGTGTGGGATGATGCGAAAGATTTTGATGTCTCTGGCAAGACATACAAGTTCTTACCAACTTGTTGGCATCCTCATGTAGAGTGGGCCAGAAATATCCTGCTAATAAGATTTTACGGGCCAAGGATCTCCCTCCTATATGACTACCACATGAACCTTGATGAACCTCCTGTAAAATAAATTGTATATCTTCTGTGCCGATACACTTGAGCAGAGGTCTAAAGAAAGCTCTTTTATATAACTGTTCTCCTACCATAGTGTCCTGAGCAGCTCTCTTCTTAAATACCCTTGCTTGTTCTGTATTACTTGGAAGAATACCTTGTTGTAGATACAATATGATTTGAGCCCTCCAGTCACCTTGAATTTTTGCGTCAGCTTGTCTTTCGATACAGGATACTAACAGAGTTTGTTCTACTGACCGATCTAGACTCCATGGTACTATAGCAGAGGCCAGCTTAGCCAATTCATCTGCTACCTGATTCTCAGATCGAGGAACCTTTTGTATATTTACTTCTTGAAACTGGGACTTCAACTTATCAAATGCCTCAACATATAACTTGAGTCTATCATTATTAATTTCAAAATTATCTGATAGTTGTTGGGCTGCTAATTGAGAATCAGAATAGATGAGGACTCGAGCTGCCCCTATATGCCGAGCGGCTTGCAATCCAGCTACCAAGGTTTCATATTCTGCTTCATTGTTAGTAGCTCTGTAATTCAATCTGATAGAGAGTTGAAGTCTGTCTTCCCTTGGAGATATAAGAAGAACACCAATTTCGCTGCCTTGTCTAGTTGAGGAGCCATCCACATAAACTTTCCAGATGTTTTCTTTCTTAGGACTTTGAACTTCTATAATGAAATCTGCTAGAGCTTGTGCCTTGATGGCTAAGCGAGGTTGATATTGTATGTCATATTCACCAAGTTCAGTTGTCCATTTGATCAGCCGACCTGATGCCTCTGGGTTGAGTACCACCCGTCCGAGAGTACTATTGGTTAATACAACAATTTCATGTGCTAAGAAATATGGGCGCAACCTCCGATCAGTCAATACTAATGCATAAGCCAATTTTTCTAGTGTAATATATCTACACTCAGCTCCTTTTAATAAATGGCTAGAGAAATACACAGGTTGTTGTTCCTTTCCTTCTTGTCTAACTAATACGGAGCCTACAGCGTTTTCATTAGCCAACAAATATACCTAGAGGGTTTCTCCTACTATAGGCTTAGCTAATACAGGAAGCGTAGACAAATAATCTTTTAACTCTTGGAAGGCCTTATCACATTCCTCGTTCCACTGAAATTTGTTTGCCTTCCTGAGTATTTTAAAGAAATGGAAGCTACAATAGGCCGATCTGGAAATTTACCTAGACAAGGTTGTAATCCGGCCAGTCAGGCTTTGAGCTTCTCTTATGTTGCGCGGAGGCTCCATGTTCTGAAGTGCCTTGACTTTACTCGGGTTGGCCTCTATTCCTCGCTTGGACACCATATACCCCAGGAATTTTCCCCCTTTCGCTCCGAATAAACATTTGCTCAGATTTAACTTGAGCCCATATTGTCTCAATGTCTTGCAGGTCTCCTCTACATCCCTACACAGATCAACATCTTGAAGAGACTTAATTAAGATATCATCAACATATACTTCCATATTTCTTCCATTCTGTTTCTGGAAGACCTTATTCATAAGCCTTTGATAAGTTGCTCTTACATTTTTTAGTCCGAAAGGAATAACATTTTAACAATAAGTACCTTCAGATGTTATGAAACTGACCTTTTCTTGATCTTCTTTAGCTAAGGGAACCTGATGATAGCCTTGATAAGCGTCTAGCATAGATATGTACTCACACCCAGCAGTGGAGTCTACCAATTAATCGATCCTAGGTAATGGATAATAATCTTTTGGGCAAGCCTTGTTGAGGTCCCGGAAATCAATGCATACTCGCCATTTATTTCCTGGCTTAGAGACTAACACCACATTAGCTAACCAGTTAGGAAATTGTACCTCCTTGATGTAACCAGCCTCCATAAGTTTAGTTATTTCTTCTTTGATGATTTGGTTCTGTTCCGCACTAAAATTCCTCTTTCTTTGCATGACCGAGCGAGCATCTGGGAAGACATGTAAGGAATGCTCCATGACTGTAGGAGAAACGCCCGAGACTTCTTTGGGCATCCAGGCAAATACATCATTATTCTTCTTTAGGCATTGTACCATTTCGGCTTTCAGAGTGGGATCAAGATCAGCCGCAATATATGTAGTAGCTTCAGACCGACCGGTCTAGATCTGAACTTCTTCCTTTTCTTCATAAACCAGAACAGGCTGCTTCTCCTGAATGGCATTGACTTCCATTCTTTGAATCTTGCGGGCAACGTTAACTTCAGCCCGAATTATTTCTACATAACATTTTGGGGTTGTCTTCTGATCACCCTGGACCTCCCCGACTTGGTCATCAACAAGGAATTTGATTTTCTGACAAAAAGTAGAAATGACCGCCCTAAACTCGTTTAAGGCCGGTCGACCCAGTATCACATTATAAGAGGACGGGGCGTCTACCACTATGAAATAAGATCTCCTTGTTCTCATCAGAGGCTCCTCTCCTAGAGATATGACCAACTTTATTTGACCCAGTGGTTGTACTTCGTTATCCGTGAATTCATATAGAGGAGTGACCATCTGTTGAAGTTCACTAGGGTCAATCTGTAATTGATTAAAAGCCTTCTTGAATATAATATTGACAGAACTGCCCGTGTCTATAAAGGTACGAGAAATAGCGTAGTTGGCTATCATGGCTTTGATAATCAAGGCATCATCATGGGGTATTTCTACCCCCTCAAGGTCTCTAGGCCCAAAACTTATCTTGGGACCTGCTGCTCGCTCCATGCTACACCCCACGGCATGAATTTCCAGTTTTCGGGCATGTGCTTTCCTGGCCCTATTAGAATCCCCATCAGTGGGCCCGCCTACAATCATATTGATATTGCCCCGAACGGCATTACTCCTGTTTTCTTCTTGTCGAGTTGTCATGGCTTCAAAAGGAGCCTTTTTCGACACTTGGCTTATACCGGCCGAGGCCGACAATGCATCCTGCCGAGGCTCGACTGGGCAATATTCCAATTTGAGTGGCCTTTGCTGCTTGGGGTGTTGCTGCCGGTAATAGTTTTGCCTCTGGTAACACTCCCTATTAACTCGTTTATTTCTTAAAACAAAACAATCTTCAGTATGATGACTGCTAGTTTTACGATAAGTGCACCATCTTCTTGGTGCCTCTGGCTGTATCTCTACATGTTGTACTGCCTATGGACGATATTCTGGCTGACGGTGAGGTGGATGAGTCACTCGAGGTCCTCTTGGCGGAGGAACGGGGACAGAAACTTTCTCTTTAACCAGGGTAGGAGAAGAAGTAACGCCCTCCTTTCTACGGGCGGCTTGAGCTTCTTCCACATTAATGAATTTAGTAGCACGTTCAATCAAGGAATCAAAATTAACAGGAGGATTTCTCACTAAGTCCTTAAAGAAATCATTATCATTTAAACCCTGAGAGAAAGCGCTTACTAAGATTTTAGTGGTAGCATTAGGTACATCGATAGCTACCTGATTGAACCTTTTGATGTAGGCTCGGATGGACTCTTTGGATGCTTGCTTAATTGAAAATACACTCCAAGGAGTCTTATGATACCTCTTGTTGCTGGAAAAATAGTGTAGAAAAACTTTCTTGAAGTCCTTGAATTTTCGGATAGACTTCTCTGGCAGTCTCTTGAACCAGCGTTGTGCGGCTCCTCCGAGGGTAGTAAGAAACATCCGACATTTCACCCCGTCAAAGAATTATTGTAATAATGCTACATTCTCAAATTTCAATAGATGATCTTCTGGATCTGTTGTTCCAGTGTACTCGCCGATCTGAAGATTTTGATGCCGCTTAGGAAGCGGATCATCCAGTACACTTTGAGAGAATGGGGAGATGACTTTTTCTGGTGAGCTATCACTAGTTATCATTTTGATCTTACGCTTTTCTCTGTCTGGTGCTTCACCGGAGGATTCCTGAAACACGGGCCTCCGACCCCCCTACTCCATGGGAGTGCGGAGAAAGGCTCGTGGACGTCTCGTCGGAGAAACGACAACTGGGGGAAAATACGCATGTTCCTCCTCTTCCGGCTCTTTTCCTTTCCGATGCTCAGTAGTTGAAATCGCTGGATTAGGAGCTGTTGGTAGAGTAGCACCAGTGTGAGCTTGAAGTTGTTGTTGTTGTTGTTGTTGTTGCAAGGCTTTTTGTACGTGAGAATTGATGAGAAAATCCAGATCCTTACGACTGATGGTGAGTAGATTTGATTTTCCGGCCTCTTCCATCTTGTAGTCTCAGATTCAGGTGAAGTTCCCACAGACGGCGCGAAATTTGATCCTGTCTTAGAAGCTGGACAAAACGGAGAGCCGGGAGAAAAAAACCTACTACTGATGGAGAATAACACCTATGGAACGTCGATCCGAGAAACCCACAGCGGATCCAAGAAGATGAAGCCACAAGAGTGTCCCCTCGATGCAAGATACCAATGGCGATGAAGAGATCCGATCGAAGAACACCTAGATCCGGGGCTCCCAAGGCTTCCTGCGCACAAGAGACCAACCAACACTACCGTCAGTGACCTAAGACCGGGGTGGGAATCCCTGGCTAGGCCCTCCGACGCTCAAGTCAGTGATCTCTCTTGGTGTGGAAGAAGGAGGAAGAAGATGAACAATAGTTGAAAAATTAGGGTTATGAATGTGCGCAATGATGTGAACTTACCCTGCCAACGGAGAGGATTCCCCTTTTTATACCACTTTATATAACCTCCGTAGTCATGAAGTGGACTCCGGTTTATTAGAGTTTGTTATGAGATGATGTGAGCTGTGTACTTGTGGTAAACGACTTTTAAGGAATCTTTTTTGTACCCCAGATGTACCTTCTTTGTCGTCTAGTACCTGCAAAATAGTCTAAACACATTTCTCGCCAAAACATATAACACCTGTCATACAATCATATCATAGATAACTTAATATACTAATGTTTCTTGTGTTGATTAAGGCTGAGCTTAGTTAGGTTTGATCAATTATTATTACCTCTTATGGGGCTTCTGGGGCAATGCTCGTCTGGGCTCCTTTATGTTTATTATTCTAGCTAGCCCTGGGCCATGTTTTATCAAATGTTATTTCAAGATATTAGTCAAACCGGTCGGTATTGGCTTTCCTTCCCAAAGGCATGTCTCGGCCGATATTGGACTACCTCCTTAGAGGTATATGTTGATCGATATTGTTCTTCCTCTAAGGTATATCTTGGCCGATATTGGCCTACCTCCTTTGAGGTATATCCCGACCGATATTGGCCTACCTCCTTAGAGGTATATCCCGTCCGATATTTACCTACCTCCTTAGAGGTATATGCTAATCGATATTATTCTTCCCCTAAGGTATATCCCGACCGATATTGGCCTACCTCCTTAGAGGTATATACCGGCCGATATTGGCCTACTTCCTTAGAGGTATATGCTGATCGATATTATTCTTCCTCTAAGGTATCTCCCGGCCGATATTGGCCTACCTCTTTGGAGGTATATACCGACCGATATTAAGCTACCTCTTTTAAGGTATATACCGACCGATATTGTTCTTCCTCTTCGGAAGTGTATCCTGCTCGATATTGGTCTACCTCCTTTGAGGTATATCTCGGCCGATATTGGCCTACCTCCTCTGAGGTATATCCCGGCCGATATTGATCTATCTCCTCCGCTTGGTTATATCTTTTCCCTTTCTTATCGGGGATCCATGAAATCTAACCCATATCAGATGTGATTCCTGGTTTGACCAAAGTTATCATAATTTATTGTGACAACAGTGGTACTGTAGCAAACTCGAAGGAACCATGAGCCCATAAGGCAAGTAAACACATTGAGTGTAAGTACCACCTGTTATGAGACATCGTAAAATGAGGAGAGGTTGTTGTCGCCAAGATTACATCAGCAAATAACCTGGCAGATCCTTTCACTAAGTCCCTTCCGGCGAGAGCTTTTGATAGGCATGTTGAGGGGATGGGAATTAGATGTATGGCAGCGTAGTCTTTTAGTCTAAGTGGGAGATTGTTGGGATGTATACTATAAGCCTAGCTTTTGTATAAACATATGTTTTGAAATATTTTGAAATGACAATCACTTTGGTCAAATGCTTGCATTATATATATATATATATATATATATATATATATATATATATATATATATATATATATATATATATATATATATATATATATATATATATATATATATATATATATATATATTGTTAGTTAGAGCCCTAGAGCCAATCATTTGATGATTGTATGGACTCATGTATATCATATTCTTGTTTATTAATAAAGGCATTTGTTTGGTTATTATACTTATTTATATTAGTGCCAAATAGACTAAGTATAATAGCGTCCTTGAGTAGAAGGTTCATACCTATATCAATCGATTAGTTGAATCGATAGTGAGATGATATAGGGAACACTACTCTAAATCATTCCTAGTCGAGTATTAGCATTCAGGGACAATGTTAATACAATAAGACTAGCATGTAGGTCAGCTCGATGACTTGATCTCACAAGTCATGGATATAGAGATATCAAGCTGACACATGGGTATGCATTAGAGAATGTATACTGAATGACCCGCCATGAGAAAGTATCATGGATCGTTATATGAGTGTCATATACTTTCTCATGTGGCTATTAGTATGACTATTAGTCCTTAGACCTGAAGTCACCATGGATCCCTACATAAGGAGTTATGTACTTTAGTTTCGTCAAACGTCACCCGTAACTGGGTGGACTATAAAGGCGATTACTGGGTATATAATGAATTATGTAGAGGGATGTGAGTGATGTAGATGGAATCTATCTCTCCCATATGATGGGAGCGACATCGGTATTCTTGATAGAGTGAGACCACTAAGTGCATGGTCATGCCCAAATGAGTCAACATTAGATGTTGAGCTCATTTGATCGAGTGAGTCTACTTGGAGTTCAAGATTTAGATTGATTAGAGGATGACACGGTCTATGCCTCATATTGATCAATCTAGATGTCTAGGATAGAAGGACACTTGTCATTATTTTGTGAGTAGTCACAATTGGTAGTCACAAGGTGATGTCGGATCTCGACATTCTTGTAACTTGGGTAGTAATGATGTGTTGCTAGATACCGCTCATTACTTATGCTCCTAAATGGGTTTAGGGCATTGCCAACGTTACAAGAACCTATAGGGTCACACACTTAGGATAATTAGATGGAGATTAGGTTCATATGATGAACCAAGAGGATTAGATTTATTTGATAAATCAAATTAGATTAAGAGTAATCCTAATTGGGCTAACTTGAGTTCGACTCAAGTTGATTCATGTGTTAAATGAGTCTAATTTAGATTTTGACTCATTGAATCAATTTAATTTAATGAATTAGATTCATTATATTAAGTTGGCTCGAATCAGATGGTTGGATTAGATCCACCATGGTAGAGATTGAGTCAAGTTTGACTTGACTTGAGAAGGAAGACCAAAGGTCAATTTTGACTTGACCTTTTGCCACTTCATTGGTGAGTTGGCATTAGGTGGACCAATAATGATGTTCCACATCATCATGGGTGCCACCTCATGGAAGTTACAAAGCCACTCTCTTAATGGTTTCATATTAATTGCAATTAATGCAATTAATATGAATTTTGAAAGTGGCCGGCCACTTGTTTTGTGAATGAGAATTTTGATTTTTCATTCAAGGGTTGCATCTTCTTCCTCCTTCCTCTCAAGCTCTCCCTCTCCCTCTCCTCCTTACTTGGCCGAACCTTACCAAGGTGCTAGCACACCTTTGTGTGAGGTTTTCTCCACCTAAGTTGTCCGTGTGGATACTTCTAGAGGACCGGCGCTTGACGGTCTTGAGATCCGGCAACACCTTGGAAGAGCGGGATTCGCGTAGGGCGCGCATCAAGGGTAAACACTTTTTCCTCATAGATCTAAGTAGTAGATCAGTTTTTGAACTCGTACAAGAAATAGTTTTTCAAATTTTTATACGAATCTTTGCACGGATCTACGGCTTTGGGTCCTTCGGGGTTTTCGCGACGCGAAAAAGCGGTTTTCGCGGCTCGAAGAACCCAACAGTGGTATCAGAGCCACGTGCAAAGACTTGTACGAGTTAGTTTTTGGTTTTTGGAAAACAAAAAGCTTCTGTGATTTTCTGTAAAAATTCAATTTTTATGTTTTTATGGGTAATTTTTCCTTATAGGCGAAGCACAAGTGTCTCGGCACTTGTAGGCTTCGGCTATCGGGAAGAATTTTCCCAAACGGCTTCGTTTCGACCCAAAATCTTTTGGGACAGCGGACTCGGGTGCCTTTAGATCGCAACGGAGCAACTCACGATGGTTAGATCGTGGGTAGGGGCGCTGCCCCTAACCCCGCAAGGGGATTTGCTCCGCGATCGCACCCGAAATCGCTAAAAACGAACCCGTCGGGAAGATTTTTCCGAAACGGTAATGTCTCGACCCAAATCGTTTTGGGACAGCGGGTTTAGGCGCTGTTGGATCGCAAAGGAACCCTCACGATGGTTAGATCGCGGGTAGGGGCGCTGCCCCTGGGCCCCGCAAGGGGATCCGTTCCGCGATTGCGCCCGAAACCGCTAAACGGGACCGCCGGGAAATTTTACTTGTAAAATTGTAAAAATTAATTTTAAAATTATAGAAAATTATGAAAATATATAATTTTGAATTATATATATTAATTTGTGATAGTCATGGCCCAAAGCGCAATATGATTGGTTGTGTTGTAATTCATAATACGGCCTGCGTGCCGTGATGTGTTTTCGCTGTTGTATTTATTTTATTATTCGCGACCTGCGCGTCGTGCCTCGTCTTTTATTCTTGTTTTAAATTAGATTTAGACTCGAATGTAACTCGAGTTTCAAATTGTAATGTACAAATTGGAGCGGTGGAGGGTCCACACGAGACGGAGTTCCGAGGCGGGCACGAGCAACACAAGATGGTCAAAGGGAGGCGCTTGGAGAAGCTGTTGACCCTAGGTTGACCAATCGATCTTCTCATTGGCTTGAGAAGATCGTAGTAGGGCCATGACTAAATCACAAATAGATTAATTAATTAATTATTATGTATTTGATGCATGTTTAATAATTAATTAATTAATTAGTGCCTTAACGATTAGATTAGATCTAAGTCGTGCACATGATGCACCCTTGCGATTAGATTAGATCTAAGTCGTGCACAAGATGCATTCTTCTCGATTAGATTAGATCTAGATCGAACCAACTCTAAAATGCCTAACCGTGCCGTGATACCTATCACTACCTCGATCACATGTATTGTTGAATCTGCCGAGCAATACATATTATCTTGGTAGGGTACGGAGGGACAATCTTGGTCCCGTCTATCAACGCATGGGTGAATAAAAACTGAATTAGATTGAGTATTCATAGTTACTCGGTTGGATCGAGTCAACTATAGGCATTCTTCCAATAGTTGAAAAGATAAGTCAATATCACATCTATATTAACTCTCGGGCGTATTAGCCAAAGCTAACTCGAGTTTTAATATAAATACGGATATTGATTCTATAAACAAGAGTTGCATAGAGATGTAATTGGTAATCGTTACCTCCCGATCATACTAAGCCTTGGGCGTATTAGCAAAAGCTAACTCAAGGGTTAGTATGATGTGGATCTTGTCCCACAAGAATTATAGAATTCATGGGAGCATCATTTAATTCAAAGGCCTAATTAAATGATTTTAAAGAATATGATATTTATTTCGCAAATTTTTCCGTTGTAGATAACCATGACGTCGAACACGAATTCCTTCTCCCTGCGATCCGTCCTTGAGAAGGACAAGCTCAACGGAGCGAATTTCCTGGGCTGGTGCAGAACTTGAGAATAGTTCTCACCGAGGAGCGTAAGTTGTACGTTCTCGAGCCATTCAGGAGGCCCCTCCTGCCACTGCCACGCGAGGACCGAGATGCTTACAAGAAGCATCAAGGTGACGATTAGATGTGTCTTGTCTTATGCTCGCAACCATGAACTTTGAGCTGAAGCAACATGAGTTTATGAGCGCTTACGATATGGTTGAACATCTTTGTCACCTATATCAAGGACAAGCAAGGCACTGGAAGAGGAACTCCAAAGAATACCTGGAAGATCTTAAGAAGAAGAGAAATAAGATTTCTACTTCAGGTATAAATGTTATAGAAGTCAACCTCTCTATTTCTTCATCGTGGGTATTAGATACCGGATGTGCTTCGCACATTTGTACTAATGTACAAGCGCTGAGGAATAGCAGGGCATTGACGAAGGGTGAGATAGACCTACGAGTAGGCAATGGAGCACGAGTTGCTGCTATTGCTGTAGGAACTTATCATCTATCTCTTCCCTCTGGGCTTGTACTAGAATTAGATGATTGTTGTTATGTGCCTGCCTTGACTAAGAACATAATTTCCGTTTCTTGTTTGGACAAGAAAGTATTTTCGTTTATAATAAAGAACAAAAGTTGTTCCATCTATTTAAACGAAATGTTCTATTGTAGTGCACCTCTGATAAACGGACTCTACATTCTAGACCTAGAGAGCCCTGTCTATAACATAAATACCAAGAGGATCAAGTCGAATGACTTGAACCAAACATACCTTTGGCACTGTCGCTTAGGTCATATAAATGACAAGCGCTTATCCCAGCTCCATAAGGATGGTTTGCTGGACTCATTTGATTTTGAATCATATGAGATATGTGAGTCATGCCTACGAGGCAAGATGACCAAGACTCCCTTTAGTGGGCACAGCGAGAGAGCGACTGATCTGTTAGGACTCATACATAGTGATGTATGTGGCCCTTTCAATGTCGCTGCTAGAGGCGGTTATAGGTACTTCATCACGTTTACTGATGACTTCAGTAGATACGGTTATGTGTACTTGATGACACATAAGTCCGAATCCTTTGAAAAGTTCAAAGAATTCAAGAATGAAGTACAGAACCAGCTTGGCAAGAGTATTAAGGTACTTCGATCAGATCGAGGTGGTGAATACTTAAGCCATGAGTTTCGTGACTACTTAGCTGAGTGTGGGATTTTATCTCAACTCACTCCTCCTGGAACACCACAGTGGAATGGTGTATCCGAAAGGAGGAATCGTACCCTATTAGATATGGTACGATCTATGATGAGTCACACAGATCTTCCGACATATCTATGGGGATATGCTCTAGACACGGCAGCTTTCATACTCAACCGAGTTCCATCAAAGGCCGTGATAAAGACACCATATAGGATATGGACTGGGAGAGATGCCCAGGTGTCTTTCATGAGGATTTGGGGTTGTGAGGCTTACGTTCGACGTCAAGTCTCAGACAAATTAGGACTCAAATCCGACAAGTGCTATTTCATCGGATATCCCAAGGAAACTAAGGGATATTACTTCTACATTCCCAGTCAGCACAAGGTAGTTGTGGCAAAGACTGGGGTCTTTCTAGAAAGGGATTTTGTTTCTAGAAAGACTAGTGGGAGCACGTTCGATCTTGAAGAAGTTCAAGATGCGAACAATAGCACTGATGCTTCGATGGAAATTGAACTGGAACCACAAAGTGTTGTGGATGATGTTGTTCCACAAGGAGTTGAGGAACAACAACCAGTTCATGTAGACATACCTCTTCGCAGGTCTGATAGGGTACGTCGTCAGCCTGAGAGATATTAATTTCTCTTGTCTGACCATGATGACATTGTGCTCATAGAGGATGAGCCTACCACTTATCAGGAAGCTGTGATGAGACCAGATTCCGAGAAATGGCTAGAAGCCATGAGATCCGAGATGGAATCCATGTACACCAACCAAGTATGGACTTTGGTTGATCCACCTGAAGGGGTAAAACCCATAGGGTGCAAGTGGGTCTTTAAGAGAAAGACTGACATGGATGGACTTATCTATAAGGGTCGCTTGGTAGCTAAAGGTTTCAAGCAGATTCATGGTATTGACTATGATGAAACCTTTTCTCCAGTAGCGCTGTTTAAGTCCATTCGGATCATGCTTGCTATTGCAACCTACCATGACTATGAGATATGGCAGATGGATGTCAAAACCGCGTTTCTGAATGAAACCTACTCGAGGATGTATACATGACACAACCCGAGGGTTTTGTAGATCCACAAGATACTAGCAGAGTAGCAAGTCGCATAGGTCCATTTATGGACTAAAGCAAGCTTCTCGAGTTGGAATCTTCGATTTGATGATGCGATCAAAGTTTGGTTTCATCAAGAACGAAGATGAGCCTTGTGTCTACAAGAAGGTTGTAGGGGCATAGTTGTCTTCCTCATATTATATGTGGATGACATACTACTCATTGGGAAGGACATCCCTATGCTTGAGTCTGTCCTGGCTAGGGAGTTGCTTCTCAATGAAGGACTTAGGTGAGGCATACCGCATTCTAGGGATACGGATCTATAGAGATAGATCTAAGAGATTGCTTGGCCTAAGTCGAGTACATATATTGACAAGGTACTCCTTGGTTTGCCATGCAGAACTCCAAGAAGGGATTTCGCCTATGTCACATGGCATGAGTCTTCAAGACTCAAGGTCCCTCTTCTAGAGAGAGAGACCGCATGGATCGATCCCTTATGCCTCGGCCATAGGATCGATCATGTACGCCATGTGTGTACTCGACCCGATGTCTCGTATGCTTTGAGCATGACGAGCGGATACCGATCCGGTGAAAGTCACTGGATAGCGGTCAAGAATATTCTTAAGTACTTACGAAGGACTAAAGAATATTTCTTGATATATGGAGGTAATGATGAGCTAACTGTAAAGGGTTACAGTGATGCCAGCTTTCAGACCGATCAGGATGATTACCGATCGCAGTCAGGGTTCGTATTTTGCATTAATGGTGGTACTGTCAGCTGGAAGAGTTCGAAGCAGGATACAGTAGCTGATTCTACAACAGAAGCCGAGTATATTGCTGCATCAGAGGCAGCAAAGGAGGCAGTTTGGATCCGCAAGTTCATCACTGAACTTGGGGTGGTTCCTAGCATCGCTGACCCAGTTGAGCTCTATTGTGACAACAATGGAGCTATAGCGCAGGCGAAGGAACCTCGCTCACACCAGCGGACCAAGCACATACTACGGCGTTTCCATCTCATTCGAGAGATTATCGATAGAGGAGATGTGAAGATTTGCAGAGTACCTACAGAGGCTAACATCGCAGATCCCTTGACCAAGGCTTTGGCACAGAGGAAGCATGATGGTCACACTAGGTCTTTAGGCCTTAGAGCCTATACTGATTGGCACTAGTGCTAGTGGGAGATTGTTAGTTAGAGCCCTAGAGCTAATCATTTGATGATTGTATGGACTCATGTATATCATATTCTTGCTTGTTAATAAAGGCATTTGTTTGGTTATTATACTTATTTATATTAGTGCCAAATAGACCAAGTATAATAGCGTCCTTGAGTAGAAGGTTCATACCTATATCAATCGATTAGTTGAATCGATAGTGAGATGATATAGGGAACACTACTCTAAATCATTCCTAGTCGAGTATTAGCATTCAGGGACAATGTTAATACAATAAGACTAGCATGTAGGTCAGCTCGATGACTTGATCTCACAAGTCATGGATATAGAGATATCAAGCTGACACATGGGTATGCATTAGAGAATGTATACTGAATGACCCGCCATGAGAAAGTATCATGGATCGTTATATGAGTGTCATATACTTTCTCATGTGGCTATTAGTATGACTATTAGTCCTTAGACCTGAAGTCACCATGGATCCCTACATAAGGAGTTATGTACTTTGGTTTCGTCAAACGTCACCCGTAACTGGGTGGACTATAAAGGCGATTACTGGGTATATAACGAATTATGTAGAGGGATGTGAGTGATGTAGATGGGATCTATCCCTCCCATATGACGGGAGCGACATCGGTATTCTTGATAGAGTGAGACCACTAAGTGCATGGTCATGCCCAAATGAGTCAACATTAGATGTTGAGCTCATTTGATCGAGTGAGTCTACTTGGAGTTCAAGATTTAGATTAATTAGAGGATGACACGGTCTATGCCTCATATTGATCAATCTAGATGTCTAGGATAGAAGGACACTTGTCATTATTTTGTGAGTAGTCACAATTGGTAGTCACAAGGTGATGTCGGATCTCGACATTCTTATAACTTGGGTAGTAATGATGTGTTGCTAGATACCGCTCATTACTTATGCTCCTAAATGGGTTTAGGGCATTGCCAACGTTACAAGAACCTATAGGGTCACACACTTAGGACAATTAGATGGAGATTAGGTTCATATGATGAACCAAGAGGATTAGATTTATTTGATAAATCAAATTAGATTAAGAGTAATCCTAATTGGGCTAACTTGAGTTCGACTCAAGTTGATTCATGTGTTAAATGAGTCTAATTTAGATTTTGACTCATTGAATCAATTTAATTTAATGAATTAGATTCATTATATTAAGTTGGCTCGAATCAGATGGTTGGATTAGATCCACCATGGTAGAGATTGAGTCAAGTTTGACTTGACTTGAGAAGGAAGACCAAAGGTCAATTTTGACTTGACCTTTTGCCACTTCATTGGTGAGTTGGCATTAGGTGGACCAATAATGATGTTCCACATCATCATGGGTGCCACCTCATGGAAGTTACAAAGCCACTCTCTTAATGGTTTCATATTAATTGCAATTAATGCAATTAATGTGAATTTTGAAAGTGGCCGGCCACTTGTTTTGTGAATGAGAATTTTGATTTTTCATTCAAGGGTTGCATCTTCTTCCTCCTTCCTCTCAAGCTCTCCCTCTCCCTCTCCTCCTTACTTGGCCGAACCTTACCAAGGTGCTAGCACACCTTTGTGTGAGGTTTTCTCCACCTAAGTTGTCCGTGTGGATACTTCTAGAGGACCGGCGCTTGACGGTCTTGAGATCCGGCAACACCTTGGAAGAGCGGGATTCGCGTAGGGCGCGCATCAAGGGTAAACACTTTTCCTCATAGATCTAAGTAGTAGATCAGTTTTTGAACTCGTACAAGAAATATTTTTTCGAATTTTTATACGAATCTTTGCACGGATCTACGGCTTTGGGTCCTTCGAGGTTTCCGCGACTCGAAAAAGCGGTTTTCGCGGCTCGAAGAACCCAACATATATATATATGTCGATGCAGTTGTCCATTTAATTTATATTGTAGATAACATGATGTGTGGTGTCACACAGAAGATCATGTTATCGGTTCCTTATAAATTATAAATAGTAGCTCACAACCAAGATGGATAGGGACAAACCATTGGAACGGTTGTAGTGTAATTTGGTATTAGTCTGTCTTGACTATAAAATTACACTAGTACACTATGTGTGTATTGAGCAGGACCATTTGAGGTTGTTCGATTTATACTTACATAAAAGAACAGAACCTCTGTTATTATGGATGTGCATCCTCTTAATCCCTATATAATAACATGCACGTATACTTAGTATTTATTTTTTTAACTTATCAATGGGTGATATTTATTCGTTAAATCAATAGGCCCGATGAATTGGGAGATAATATTATTTATATGGTGTTGTTGATTATAGAAGGAATTTATGTCCTAATTATTTAGGTTGATAATGCCCCCTTAAGGAGCTCATAAGGATTATCATGTAAACCCTGCAAGTGGACCTAGTCCAGCATGATAATAAAGTTGAGTGGTACTACTCTTGGAATCAGATGTTGATTAATTGAGTTGTCAGTAACTCATTTAATTAACGGACATACGATACCTTAAACACAAGGAGTTTAACACACGCATGATAAGTAGGAGCCCATATTGTAATATGAGATTGGTGCGGTAGTTCAATAATAACCCTTTAGTGGTATGAGTTATTATTGACGAACTTTGGTTGGGTGTTCGGGCCGAACATAGGAAGCCCAAGCCCATCAGGAGGCCTAAACCAATTTCTCCTCTAGGTCCCTGTTGTAGCCTCTATATAAAGCCTCGCATCCACCCATCCATAACTTGGTTTGGTTTAACTTGATTTGGTTTAATTTGGTTTGGCTTAACTTGGTTTGGCTTAACTTAGTTTGGTTTAACTTGGTTATAGAAAGGGAGATTTTTTTCTTAACAGAATTCTGTTAATTTTCTTTCTTTATAACCGACGGCAAGCCTATAAAAAGGAGTAGGTGGTGGGCCCTAAAGCCTAATTCTCTCTTCTCCTCCTGGTGGTCGGTGCCCCCTCCTTCTTGGTGGCCAGTGCTCCCTCCTACTTGGTGGCCAGCGGATTGGAGAAGAGGAAGAAGAAGAGGAAGAAGATTAGAAGGTGCCCCATCCTAGAGCCTCCTTTTGTGGCCGGTGGTTTTGATCCAAAGAGAGGAAGGGTGGTGTTGTCTTGGTAGATTGTCGCCCACACGACGTCCCAAAAGAGGAGAGGAATACGACAGAAGATCAAGAGGTCTTTAGCTACAAAGAAAAGGTACAACTAGTTCTTTAATTCCGCTGTGTAATTAGTTAGTATTCTTTGTATCATTTTTGGAATACCAACACAAGAGGCCAGCGATCTTGTACTTCGATCAAGGTGTGTTTTGATCCATCAAGAACTTGTTTGATTGATCAAACACATGACTGATCGAACATGCGGATTGCTAGGAATAATTCTGTACTTGTACAATTTTTGTACAGGAAAATTTAAACAGAACGGAATTCCAGCGCCCTTCAGGTGGTTTATTCAACTTTAGCCGAGCAAACTTCCTAGATAGGTATGAAAAACTAAAACTATTATTTAATGGTATAATCAACTACTATAACATGGGCATGGGTTGTTTAATTTTTGAGAAATGTCACATGCAGCGAAGTTGCTCAGTGAAAGCCCTCTATGACTGAGTTGGCAGCTTGCATGGACAAGTCCACCTCAGCAAAAAAAGGAACCTCAGCTTTTGTAATCATTTGTTGGCTTCCTCTTTCTCTTCTCCTCCCCTACCCTAACTCTTCTTCTTCTTCTTCTTCTTCACGTTCTTCATCCTTCTCCTGTCTCACCTCCTATCAGTGATCTAACCCAGCGAAGGAGCCCATCCCTAACTCGAAACTCTTCTCTCATTCTTTGGTCGTAGTCCCCTTCCCTACCCTAACTCTCCTTCTTCCCTTGTGTTCTCTCTTCTCCCTCCCCTGCCCTAACTCCTTTTTCTTCAAATTATTTTTTGCAATCTGTGCTAACCTAGCCCTAACTCATCCACACCTCCTTCTTCTTCTCCCTCGCCCTTCTAAGGAATTGAAGCCCTAACCTAGCTACGACTCTATTCTGTAGAATTTCTTTGCCTAAGTTCTCAACCCTAATTTCTTTGCCCAATCCTATGAATTGCAGCTTGTGTGGGAATGAAGTAGTGAATCTTGTTAATCGGTGAGAGGAATAAAGCCAAGCAACGAAGATTTTTCAGGTCAGGTGAGAGCAATTAGTGCTCAAATAATCATATGATGGACCTTAAATTTATGATGGTAGCTGAAATGCTATTGCATTGAAAATGTGTTTCTTTTATTTTGTGTTTGGATATTATTTGGGAGTTACGGTTCTCTAAATGATTATTTGATTGGCATTTAAGCATGCGTGTTTTTTTGGTCAATTTTCTTTATTATGTGATGTAGTGTCATGTGTGTTTGACTTTTCTCTTCTACTTAAGCTAAATTATGAATAGATATGATAGAATAACTATTTTTTAATAAAGGTAGGTGAAGAAAGTGCCATGGAAGAAGGAATTTTTTTTTCAAATGAGGTAAAGGATAACAATGACCATGCGAATCAAGACGCATGTCCATCTAGTGTAAATGAAGTCAAGCTTCTTTAGATTGGAATGACATTTTCATCTGAAGAAGAAGTTTATACTTTTTATAATTCCTATGCTCAAAAATGTAGGTTTCACTATTTGTAAATTAGGTGGTAGAAATGGAGATGATGGATGCAAAAATATTTCTCTATTGGATGTGCCAAAAATGGTAGAAAGTATCTCAAACAAAAAATATTTTATACTCTCGATCTTCTACTAAGACAAATTACAAAGCTGAGATTAATGTTTCTATTCAAAATGATGAGAACTTTGTGATAACTAATGTATGACTTGAACATAATCATATCTTGTTCCTTGGAAAGTCAGACATTTTAGATATAATAAAGTATTGGATTCAGCTATAAAGAGAATATTAGAATTAAATGATCAAGCTAGAATAACTTTAAGCAAAAGTTTTCAATTTTTTGTAGTTGAGGCTAGAGGCTATGAGAATTTGGCATTTGATAAGAGAAAATATAGAAATTATATTTCAGAAGCTAGTGTTGGTGCATTTGGCACCAATGGTCAAACCTAAATTTTGATAAATGACAAGTGAATTAAAGTTAGATATGTTGTTGATCTAATCTTGTTACTGAGTGTACAGGGTTGACTAACTTGATGGGTTGAGAGTACCAGACACCATGCAGGAAGTCTAGTCGGGATGTGCGATTTCCAATTGGCAAAGTACAGATGTGGGATTCTGGTAGGAGGTCGGGATGTTCAATTCCCGATGGGTTGAAGTATGGATGTGTGATTCTGGCAGGAGGTCAGGATATTCGATTCCCTATGGGCAAAATCCGAATGTGTCATTCTAGTAGGAAGACTTGGTGGGTCAGATTGGATGTCAAGGAGGTAATTTGACATTTAGTAAATGGAGGTAAGTCACTGGAGGAGAGTAACTCAGGGAGGACATGTCATGTTTGAGGGGACAGTAGGCATCAGTCTAATTTAGGTCCATTTCAGAAACCTAAATTGAGACCCTTACTATATTCTGGTCTTGGGAAAACATGATCTAACTCATAAATCTATATAAACTATTCATGCATATATTTTTCTAACTCTATGTTTTAGAGACAAACAAAGACCTTCAAATTCTGCACGTGTGGCAATTAATATGGCTTGATTTTGAGTTTGGAGCCAAAAGATATAGCCTTCGGAAGATTACTATGTCAAACCAGTAGTTGGGCGTGCCTCGCATGCTTTGGAGGCGCCTTGAGCTTGTTGGAAGGCGCCTTAAAGAGCTTTAAAGGCACCTTCTAGAGGATAAAAATTGAATATTATAGATTTTATCATCATCGAAGATAGGGGGATTAAATTTACTTGTGGAGGGGCCTTAAAGGAGGTTGAGGGTGCCTTCCACAGCCTATATAAGCCATATTCGACTAGCATTTGTGCCACAACTCTTCTATAAGCTTCTATGCATTTCTTTGACGTTCTGACTACTCTGACTTCTTGCTATTGCTCTGCTCTAATGTTTCTGCATTCGATTACTATTAACCAGCCATCCAACACTAAGCCTAAACCGATCATCCTCGAAAAGTGTTCGGTAACAAAAATTTAATCTTGTACTTAATTTTTGCATTAAATGAAAGTGTAGCGTGTTACACTTGTCATGATTGTTATTTATACTTGATCCCCTCTTTTGTCAATTCTAGAATATGTTGTTAGTGGATTTCCCATTGATACAATTCGCGGGATCGTGGGTCTTAGAGTTGGAGTCACTAAAGGCTCCAAACCAAGTAACCACTTGTGTTCTTGTGCTTTCCTGTTTCTTTCTTTTCCGCTATGCATACTTTATTTTTAAAAAAAAAAGATTTAAAAAAAGAAGTTTTCCAAAATCACGTGATTCACCCCCCCCCCCCCTCTCTCATGTGCGTCTTGATCCAACAGCTAGAAGGTTGAGGTTAGGGGATGGAGATGTTAAAGCTTTGAGCAATTATTTTTGTCACATATAAAGTAGGAACTCAAACTTTATTTATGTGCTTGATTTAGATGGGGAATCTTGAATAAGAAATATTTTTTGGGTGGATGCAAGATGTAGGGCTACGTATGATTATTTTTCTGATGTTGTAACTTTTGATACAACTTATTTGACTAATAGTTATGACATGTCATTTGCTCAATTTGTTGGGGTGAAGCATCATGATCAATCTATTTTGCTAGGATGTGGATTATTATCAAGCAAAGATCAACAACTTTCATATGGTTGTTCAAATCTTGGTTGACATGTATGCTCGGACGTGCTCCAAAGGATATAATCACATACCAATGTCCCGCCATGACAATTGCAATTGAAGAGGTATTTCCGAATTTTCATCATCATTTGTGTCTTTGGCATATCATGAAAAACTTCCTACAAAATTAGGTGATCATACTCAATACAAAGTGATAAAGAAACAATTGAAGAACATTATTTATAACTCGCTTATAGCTGATGAGTGTGACGAGAGTTGGTTGAAAATGATTGAGGAGTTTAATTTGGAGAATAATGATTAGTTGAAATCTTTGCATGAAGAATGAAATAGATGGATACCTGTATATGTTAAAGATAATTTTTAGGCAGGTATGTCCACATCTCAAAGAAGTGAAAGTATGAATATATTTTTTGATGACTTACATCCATTCTAAAACATCCTTGAAGCAATTTGTTGAGAAGTATAATAGTGCTTTGAAGAACAAGATTGAGAATGAAAAATAATTGGATTTTGTTTCTTTTAATTCTATCATGCTATTTATTCTTAGTCATCCTATTGAAATATAATTTTAAAATGCCTACACTAACAACTTATTTAAGTTGTTCCAAGATGAAATAAGAGGGTTGATGTTTTGCGATGCCTCATTATTGAAGGAAGAAGGGATAATTTTAATATTTGAAGTAGTAGAAACTATGTTGGGAAAAAATGGTGAATGTGTAAGAAAAGTTTCCTTTAGGGTACATACACATAGTTAGATTTCCAATTAAAGTGTGTGTGCCGTCTATTTGAGTTTCGGAGAATTTTATATAGGCATGTGATCAAAGGGTTAATAAGAATGAAGCTGATTGAGATTCCTATGAATTATATTATAAACTAATGGCATAAAGATATTAAGCATGGGTATCAAAGTATAAGTATCAAAGTATTAAGCATGGGTATCAAAGTATAAGTAGCAACAGAGAAAATTATGTTGTAGCAGCTACTAGTTAGTAGTTGCTACAATGTGTTTGTCAAGTAAACTTTGAGAGGTCATAACTTTTGATTCTGGATGAACCATATAATGCACAATATATCATATCAAAGATCTATAAACAAGATTTGATTTGATATATTGTATTTCATGGTTCAATCTAAGTCAAATGTTATGACCTCTCAAAATTCACTTAGCAAATACATTATAGCAGCTACTAACCAGTAGCTGTTATGACACAATTTTCTCTGTTGTAACAACTACTACCTAGTAGTTGCTACAACATAGTTTTTTCCTATAAACTTTAGGATTCAAAATTAAAAATCCTAAATAGAAAACTATATTACAACAATCATATTACATCAATTAATTTAACCCTCACAACTTTTAATTTTGTAATTGAGCCCAAATGTATCTGAAAATGTGTCTCATCCATGTCCTAGTGGCTAGGGTTCTATATCAAGAAATTGGTATACCAAAAATTCATACCGAAACTTCGGTATACTGAAATTTTGATATACTAAATTTTTGGTACGATGTTGATAATTTAATCTTTATGACTTGCCATTGCACTTACTTAAATTTAGAGACTAGATGTTGTACAATCTAGCTTTTTGCATAGCATTTGTATTGATCTAGTCTCAAATTTTTTAATACAATTTAGTTGGAATCTGTCAAATTGAGAGCAACTTACGATTATATTATATTAAGTTGTATGAGAGTAGTAAATTAAAAAGTCTTCCTCCCAAGTTTGGTCTAAGCTTTAGTATGCTTGACTATTTGTTTCTTTGTGAATTTATTTAATCAACAATAAAATGTTTTGCATCATAGTACTCGACACTAATTAAAAAATAATATATAACAAAATGCTTCACATCATCTGATATGGGTTATGATAAGTAGACCTTTTGCAGGAGACGGAAAGGGGATAATAAGGACAGGGAAGGCTGAAAAGGGTGAGATGAGGAGCCACCTGGAAAAAGTCGGACCAAGTAAGGGGGTCGCTACACGTATGATAGACAGAGATCAATCAAACGAAATAGATCGATCGAGCATATAAGTTCGGCAAGTAAAGGCCGACCGAGGGAGGGTCGACCGGGCGAGAAGGCTTATATACGCCCGACCGATTAACTTCGGCCTATAAGACATGACTGGCCGAGCTCCATAGACCGGTCGAGCATAGTGGATCTGCGGAGTATATGAGACCTACAGACGGAGTTCGACCGAATATATGAGACCGAACGAGTATGTATGGTCTGTCGGGTATAAAGGATCGACCCAGTGTAAAGATAGTTTAACCTTAGGTGGTCCGAGGCATGGTAGGGTCATTTGAGCATATGAGTTTGATAAGCAAAGACCGATCGAACACGAGTGCTCGATCGGGTATAAATAACCGGTCGAGCATAGAGAGTCGGTCGAGCATAGAAGTTCTTAACCTTGCGCACAACAGACAAAGATCGGACGAACATAATAGACTGACCAAGCATGTGAGCTCGGTAGGCAAAGACCGACCGAGTGTAAGAGACCGATCGAGCGTAGAAGCACTTAGCATTAAGCTGTCACGAAGGCCTATGCACGCCCGACTGGTTAATCTCAGTCGATAAGCTAGGATCGGTCATGCTCAATAGACCGGCCGAATATGAAAAGTAGATCGAGCATAAAGGTCTTCAACCTTGCGTGGTTTCTGGCATATTTATAATAGTAAAGTCCTAGTCGGGTATAAATAACCAATAGAGTAGAGAATACCGGCCGAGACTAATACAACAGAAAATATTTCTCATATATACAAAATGAGCTTATGTGACTAACCAAATGTATGTAACAGGTGAACCATAAGAACATGTAATCATATGACAGCTTAATTAATTTGGTGGCAAATAACTTCTAGAAGTCTCCACAGGTATGTTAAACAACAAAGAATGTACATATGGGGTAAGAAAAAGATTCCTTAAACTATTATTGCAGTTTCAGCTTACGTCATCTCTTAACCAACTTTAACAAACCAGGGTCCACCTCATGACTGTGGAGGTTAGATGAGATGGAATAAAAAGAGGAATTCTCTCCACTGGTCAGGTACGCAAGCATACGCATTGCATTATAACACTACAAGAAAAAAGCCTAACAACAACGGTTTTTCACCGTTGTCGTAACCTCTTTTGGACTGTTGTTAAAGGTCGTGTTATTAAAAGGGGTGCCCAAAGACAACAGTTTTTAGCCGTTGTCTTTGAAGGCAAAGACAACAGTTTTACAACGGTGAAAAATCGTTGTCTTTTCCTTTAAAGACAACAGTTTTTCACCGTTGTCTTTGAGCGTCTACCTTTAATAACAGGGTCTTCAACAACAGTTTTAAACTATCTACGACAATGGTGAAAAACCGTTGTCTTTTTTAGATAAAAAATAAAAAAAATTAATACACAATTTTCCAATATTATAAATCATTCAAAATACTAAATTTCAAAATAAAATTTAATATATAATTTTCTAACATTCAAAAATAATATCTATAACATTCTGAAGAAATTTCATAAGCAACCAATAAAATTTCATAAGCAACCAACAAAATGATAACACTATTAAAACAAAGGTAGAACAATATAACACGAGATTTTCTAATCTGTTTTGACTGTTGAACTTTTGCTCCTAATCTGTTTCAAGGACCGCAGCGCTGCTACGGTGCTCTTCATGTATAAGCTCTGCATATATTTAATCTCCTCCAACTCCGGAACCCTCCCACCTGATTGTGCCGGCTTTGGCACTCCATTTTGTCCGTCGCATTCTGCTGAAATTGACAGGTTGTTGCTGGAGAAGAGGTGGTCGAGCATAGCCACACACTCCTTCACGAGTTTGTATAGGAGATCAGTTGTAAAGAATGGCTGCTGCAGCACCTTTTCGATGAAGGGTTGCCTGATAAGTGATCCTGTTCTCTTGTCATACTTCTTCAGTATTTTCACTAGACCTGAATTCATCACAACAAGAATAATAAACCATCTAAATGAGTGCACAAATTTAAAAAAAAAAAAGAACCAGAAGAAAGGACAGAACAGTTAATCAATAACACTCAGATAATTGTAAACTATAATTAGGCTCTGATCATGACTATGCTAACATGAGTTTCCTTGTTAACAAATTGAGAAATAATGGTTTGGAGAAATTAACAAACAAGACATGTAATATCTAAAACAAATGTGAGAGTTTGATACCTAAATAAAATCAACCTTGTTCAGTCAATGTAAAATCAGTTAAACTGCATTGGTAGTAGGCAAATAACATAAAATTTTCTGTTGTGGAAGTTATAATGAGAGTGGATTGATTGTTTCACCAATGACAAGAGAAATATTACTGTGTGATTTGAAGAAGAAATCCAAACATCTATTCTGCTGAATGCTAATTTATAATAACCTAGCAAAACAAATTTACCAAGCTACTCCAACGTCCTTCTTAATCAATCTGATCAATTAGTAAACATGATTGTAGAATAAAACCCATAAATTGCCTCTGAAGCGAAAGTGCTAAGTTTATACTGGACTGAATGTAATTCATACACCATATGGATTTTTTGCAATGAAAATTACAAGCTCCAAAAAAAAACAAAGGTTTGGAACATAAAGGGATATCAATCCATCACAACTTAGATTGTTTGGAGGATCCACATAAGTGTATTAATTTACATGTTAGAATACTGAAAATAAGCTACAGTGAAATCTTTAATGTGTACCATGGACTACATAAGAATAGATCAAGAAAAAGTTGAATTCTTACGGAAACCTACCCGTGTAGTTAATTACGTGATCTTCTCCTTAGCCTTTACTTTCCTTTGAACATTCTTCCTTGATAGTGATCTTCAAAATTATATTAATTGTCAAGATGCATGCTATAAAACTGTTCAAACAATCACTTAGATAAAGCACAAACAATCACTTTGTTTGTGCTTCAAGATCCTACAAAGATTGAATTGCACATGGCAAAGATGTCGTCAGCCTGCAAACTTCTCGCTTAAATCAATTTCCAAACATGAAATACTAGTAGCGATATTGAACTATTTTTCTAGTTGTCAGTCTTTCTTGCAAAGGATGCAGTTTAATTTTCATTGACAGATAACATGTTGCATAAATACTTGACTAGCTGTAATATGAGTATGAAGTACTCGGGGATTAACTGTTGGAGTTATCTTTCAAATGTTGAATTAATGGAGAAGGACCTAACCTATCATAGTTTTCAAATAAAACATCTCAATAACCTGGGAAATGATGGGATAAAATGATTATCACGGCAATTTATATTAAACAAAAAGAGATTCCTACTTACATTGCAGGATAAGCCTATGAGTTTTTTGAATTAGATGATGATGCAGATTGACTGCCTTTTGTTTCCTTGACATTCTCTTTCATATCAGGACAATCTTCATTTTTTGGGTTCAAGGTACTTGAATCCATCTTCTGGACCTCCTCTTTTGTGTATATAAAAATCTGACAGACCATAGCACAAAATTCCCTACAGAAAATTATACAACACCAGTTGTCAACATATCCACTTTATACATAGAAAATGGAAGATATATATACATAAGAGAAGAACATTAGGAATGTAGAAGCATGCTTACTGCCAAGGGTCATCTCCAACAAGCATCATATCATCCTCATTATCAGTAAATACAATCATCCAATTTTTATTTGGAGCCATCAATTCTCCTTTGAATTCAAATAGCTGATCTAACTCCTCGATCAATTGGTCATAACCATCAAACTTTGTCAAGTCAACAGATCTTCCAAGTGCAACACCCTACTTATGAACCTGATATCAAAATGGAAACAGAATCATCTTCTCCAATAAAAAAGAGGTACATTCTATAGCATGACATTCTTGATCTACTAAGGGACTGAATGGAGATGGACACTACACATTAAGTCAAATCTGAAAATGTGATTTAAAATCATTGGATCTTGCATATACACCAAAATTCAAAAAGCAAAGGAACTAGAAAGATATTAATCAGTCAGAAGCGAAGAACTAAATGGATGTTATTGCAAAAGGGAGAAATCATTTGATTTTAATGGAAGTTATCAGTTCTAGCATAGGCAGCATAAAGACTGTTGAAGAGTCACAGAGAAGTGGAGGGGATCGTCTTCGCCGTCGGCGGAGGAGGCGTCAGGGTGCTTCTCGGTGAGGGCGCGGTGGGGGAGTTGTGGCTGGCGGTTGAGAAGGCGGCATATGTTTTTTGGCCGGACGGATCTGTAATAAATGATCACACAACCAAACTCAACATCCCAAACAATGTATACAATCAAGTCCACACAAATCTAGCACTAAAAATAACTTACCCTCGAGCCATATCTGATATCTCTCTCGGAGGGCTCGGGAGGTTATTGTGGCGGTGAGCTGGGACAGAGGAATAGGGCAATGCCAACACTAGAGTAAAGATCGAATATCGGTTAGAGCAAACCTGGTTCGATCGTCGAAGCTGCGATGTGTAGAGAGGCGCCGCAGGAGGTTAGATCTAGGGTTCAAACCCCTCTTAACCGGAGATCCACCAATGCAGGGTCGGCTACTCTAGGAGAAGAGAAATCTCCGGATGGACTCCAGTGATCAGTGGAGAAGAGCCTTAGTCAGCGGTGGACGCTTGGTGCTAGCGCGATCGATTTCCTCGTGGCTCCGGCGTCGGGGAAGAGTTAGGGCTCGGCGACGGTAGCTATGGCATTGATCGGAGCAAGGCACGACTCAATGAGGCTTCAGCCAACGTTGAGTAACTCTTGGCTGGTGGTTATGTATCCAGGGAGAAGAAGTATCGCGGCGTCGATAGGCGGCGAGGATCAGTGTCGGGTTGGGAAGGAGGGGAAAGGGGAATCGGCAGTGGTGACCTAGCCTCACGCAAACAAAAAAACTCTTTGTTCGTGAGTTTTTTTTCGTGAAGTTAAAAAAAACTATTATTTTTTTGGGATTCAACAACATTCAATAGACAACAGTTTAATAAAACTGTTGTATATTATCATGTAAGCAACGCTAAAAGACAACAGTTTTTTAAAACCGTTGTCTTTGACATACATTAGACAACAGTTTTTTAAAAATCGTTGTCTTTGACATACATTAGACAACAGTTTTTTAAAAACCGTTGTCATTTTAAAATAATTATGGTGAACAACAACGGTTTTCAATAAAACCATTGTTAAATGGCAAAAGGACAACAGTTTCTCGAAAAACTGTTGTCTATTAGGTGTGGTTAAATCTAAAATTTCTTGTAGTGTAATCAAGCCCTGATTTTCATCTTCTACTTCTTCTTCTCGCCGAAGACTAACTTGAGCGTCGGAGGGCCTAGCCAGGGATTCTCACCCCGGTCTCAGGTCGCTAACGCTTTGGTTGGTCTCATTGTACGCAGGAATAGGTGATCATCCATTGGATTGCTGAGTCTTCACTGATTCACGGAGACACCTCGCTGGAGTTCATTTTGGGGAGGTATTCTTCATAGATCCATTTTGTTTTTCTCGGGTCTATTGTTTCTCCTTTAGTCTCTCGTGAGATCCACTGTGGTTTTCTCGAATCCTCTCTTGTTCCTTGGCATCAGTGTCATTGTTCGCCATCAGTCATCGTCACCCAGCGCTTCATCCAGTAAGCTCTCAGACAGGATCATCATCCAACATAACTCAACACTAATTATCCTACCACAATTACAACACCAACACTATTCAACAGTAATTAACAATATAAACTAACAAACCAATTTTGCATCTAGAATTTTAAACATTTCGTCAGTTACATTACAACATCAACATTACTTAACACTAACTAATTAGATGAACTAACAATCCAATTAGGAATACGACAAAGAGAATTAAGATTACCATCACTAATATCCAAATAAATTTTAGTACATTGATTATTCTCAGATTATGTACATTGTGTTCGCTTTCAAAGTTGTTAGATGAACTAGTATCGGTCGTCACCCACTTTTGCCATCTATATTACCCACATATATATGTAATAGTGTCTTCCAAAATTATTGATTGATCTAGAAACACACGCCAATATTCTTCATCCACAATCCCTACATGTTACAGGTTGAAATCTCATATTGTCGATGTTGTTATAATTTGATGATGCCATGAAAAGCAACCTAATAATCAAATTTTCATTACTTAGACTAAAAAAAATAAATTTACAACATTCATAGATTAAACAAATGACAACATTTAGAGATTGTATGCTAAATCAATTGAAAAGACTTTATATTTTTTATCACTAAAATGGCAAGAGAGTTTTATAATGACTTAATAATTAAGAGATTGAATATATAACTTCAAAGTTAGAAGTGTGAACTTAGAATTTTGCAATATTCCAACCCCCTCCGAGGAACAGATGCATGAAACACATGATATTAAAACAGACCAAAAAAACACATATGTATTTTATTCCACCAATAGGATAACAGATATTTAACTTCTGCATAATTGAATAGTGGTCAGCATTTAGCATATCATGTATCTTCCAAGATTTGGCTGCTCGATTCTTCGACAAATTAGAAAACATTCTTAAGTAAGTCCAACATACCATTCTCCTTCTCAATTAAAGAAAACAAGTATCATGAACAACTGGGCATATGGTTTAGTGATATGATTCTTGCTTGGGGTGCGAGAGGTCACGGGTTCTCCGAATGCCCCCCCCCCCCTAAAATTATTTTGCTCAACCACCCTTTGTACGACTCAAAAGCTTAAGGAAATTCATCTTAAATTTCTGACTCTAAAATTGTAGCAATCTATTTAATTTTAATACAATACCTACTTAGTCATCCACAACCTCCACTGGAATAGGAGAGGTGTGAATTCATGAATTTCTAGTAGATAAGACTCCAATATCTAGGATCATCAAAGTTGCCAACAAAAGTCAGAAAATATACTCCCAACGCATTTTATTACTTACAACTCAACTAGGGATATTATCGCGGCCAACATTTTTCTGCATAATAACAATAAGAAAAATATGTCTATAATAAATCCATTTAATCCCAATGTCAATTAGTAGAATATGAATTAGAGCCAAAAAAAACTTAGGCTAGGTTTAAATCATATTAGTAAGTATCTCATATCAAGCAGATAATTACATGTACTATAAAAAAACTTGTTAAGACATCATTATTCATGAATAAATTTCAACATAATGACCAAATGGTCAAGTCAAATGTAGAACAAAAAAACACTGATGTCAATGATGGGGCAATCAATTTAGTGAAATGATTCTTTCCTAGGGTGCAAGAGTTCCCACGTTTAATTTTCTAAATGTCCAATACTACGTCTACCCCAACCCCAATCCATTGGAGTTAATTATGAGCAAGTTCATCTCTATTATATAATACCTATCACTTGCAAGAAGAAGCACGGCTGTAAGGCTCATATTTTTTGAAGCTTCGATGGTTGAAGATGGACCAGCCTAGTTCGCTCCTTGCATGTGTTCGTAGCTTCGCTGGTCACTCATGGGGCAAGAGAGGAAAGAAGAAGGTCCCCTTCTTTGATTCCATCACTGGGTTTTTCGATTCCTTTTCTGACTTTGTTTCTGTTGAGTTAGGGTTGGGTTCCTTTGTTGAGTTAGCTCACTGACGGGAGGAGAGATGGGAGAGAGCTGAAGAACACGAATAAGGAGGAGAGTTAGGGTAAGGGAGGAGAAGAGTGAAAGAGAAAGTCAGCAAATGATTACAAAAATTGAGGTCCTTTATTTTTATTTTTTTTATTTTTGCTGAGATGGACTTAACTACACAAGCTGCCAACTCAATTACGGAGGGCTTTCACTGAGCAACTTTGCTATGTGTATCATTTCTCTTAATTTTTATACATGGGACTCGCCAAGTAAAAAAAAGTTAATTTGAATATGAAAATAGAGTGAAATATCTTTTTAATGATTAATATAAAAATATCTTTTTAAAGATTCGAATAAAAAGTTTTTTTTTTAATTTTTTTACATTTTTACCGCTTGATGTTGCAGTCTGGGATCCGCTGTTTTCTAGCACCAAATATTTTTTGTGTTTGTGCGGCTGCAGCCACTGACCTTGTTCCCGGCATCTACGAGGAGTCTGCGGCTATTGCATTCTTTATTCCCTGCGACGATTGTAAGCTCTAAACTCTTCTACAAATGCAGCAGCATGCTGCTTCATTTTCACTCCCTATGCTACCATTTCTGCAGAATGCCTGAGTAAACGCCAAAGTCGCCCTCGGTGCTTCACGTTGCTCATGGCTCTTTGTGTCACACTACTGAAAAAATGAAAATGACCATGAGGAAGTAAATGACAATTTTTAAGTAGACAAGGACATTGAAAAAAAACATAACCGGAAGAGAAATGAAAAGAAAACACTGACCCTTTTATCTTTTTATGAAAGTTCACTGACTCTACAGCAGCTTTGTCGTATTGCAGATGCAGACAGAAGGAAAAAAAAGAGGGAGTAAGTAACTTTTTATATCATGGATTTGATTTCTCTGCTGTAAAGTAAAATGGCCGTGGGGGCAGTGGTCTCTGCTTTATTAGATTGTAGGTTGTTGATGTATATTAAGAGAGGTAGGGCCTTGCGGCAGGGAGATCACATGCAATGTTCAACTGAAAGCAAGAAGAATTCCTATTGACCTTAACATGCTTTCACCTTACACCAGACTGTTGCACTAATAAACAGGAAGTGCCATGCCACTCTTGCTATTCATCACTGCAACCGCAAGGGCAGCAAAGACACTAGTTTAAAGAGGTAGTATCTGACTATCTATAATATATCAAATGATCTACTTATTATCAAGTATAATTAGCAGCGATCCAATCTTAAATCCAAAGAAATATTATTTAAAATCTTTCCACTGTTCACATCTCTCTCCCTATTTCTCTTCTTAGTCATCAGTCAGCTACTGGCACAAGGTCCTCTGCATTTCCCACTGGGCCTATATTTAAATGCTGTTGTTCATGGTTCTCTTCTCGTTTCATTCAGGCCGAGCGTTTCGAATTTGAACTGCAGGAGGAGGGGGAGGACGAGGAGCGTGAGCTTACCCTTCAATCCGATGCCGAGGTCGAGGTAGGGATTTGTTTTTGTCTTATTAAAGTCTTTGTTTGCATGAATCGTGGGTTGAGATCAACGCGATGAGGGGGGTTTCCTTTTCGTTGGCGTACAGGGGGTCAGATGCGTCTCAGCGACAGTCGCCGCGGGTGCCGCTCCACCTCAAGAGCACCGCCTGCTCTGAGGCCAACGCCGTGCGGCGTCCCACCGCCGCCGACCGCAGCCCCAAGGTGTCCCCTCGGGGTGTCCTGCAGGAGGTAGTGTTTCTTCTTCTTCTCGGTCTCCTCCTCCTCGTTGTCGTACACATTATGGAATCTGAACTGACTTTGTCGGCGATGTGACCAAAATAGAGGAGAAGGGGCACGAAGGTGGTTGACCTGGAAACCAAGCTGAGTAAGGTCCAGGAGGAGCTCAAGAAGCTGCGGAAGCGACTGGAGTCGGCGGAGGCCGACAAACAAGGAGTGGAGCAAGCTCTCGCCAAGGCCAAGAAGCGGGTCCCGGCAGCCATCGCGGCTCCGAAAGAAATATGCGAAGAAGACGACTGCCCTCCTGGAGACGCTGAAAGAAAGTTCGAAGGAGAAACCGTCACTTCGCCGGCGACGATGGACGTCTTCGAAGTCGTAGTCCCGGGTGATCTTTTACAGGAGCATAGCGAGCATGAGGCTGATGGAGAGGAAAAGGAAGGAGACAATGTGGAGGAAACGACGACGATGATCGCGAAGGAAGCCGTAAAAGAAGACGAAAGGGATAAAGAGGAAGAGAAGAGAGATGCGTTGGTGGAAGATCTCGAGGCCAAACTGCTCGAGAAGGAGAAGGAAGTGGAGATTCTGCTCGAAGAGAACACGATCTTCAAGACGCAAGCCGACGAAGAGACGAAGAGGATCGCCGGGGCAGCAGAAGCGAAAGAGGCGGAGTTGCTGGCGAAGCTGAGGTCGGTGGAGGAAGAGATGGAAGAGAGCAAGGCGAGGGCGGGCCGGCTGGCGGAGCAGCTGGAGGCGACGGAGAGAGCGAAGGCTGCACTGGAGGAGGAGATGAAGCGGCTGAGGGTGCAGACGCAGCAGTGGAGGAAGGCTGCGGAGGCGGCCGCGGCGGCGGTGCTGGCGGACGATCAGGACGAGGTGGACAAGCACATCGCGGCCTGGGGATCGCCGCTGGCAATGGAGGAAGAGGGCGACTGGAGAAGGAAGAAGGGGCCCGCAATTCGAATGTTTGGGGAATTCTGGAAAAAGAAGGGGCAGCGCAAGTGAAGCAGAGTTGGCTTCGCTTTCGCTGGTTCCTTGTAATCACTCTGTGAGCGAACTCTTTCGTAAAATCGCTGTGCTGCTAGAGACGACCAATATCGATCGATTCAAAAGGTTAAACGTCGACAGATCGATCGATCAATCAGACACGAATAAATAGAACTGATAAAAAAAAAAATGCTGGTTGAAATAAGTTGCTGGTGGCAAATAATCAAAACGCGCCCCTTTTTCTTGAAAGTGTCAGTTTTTTTATCACCATATCATTCCCGATGAAAGTACATAATTATCTTAAATGTACCGTTTGATGCGGCGGAGGTCCACAGTTGTACGTGTCCCATAAAAATTTATACTGAACTGTAAATCAAAATTAAGATGTTCTCATTATAGAAGGTACCGTTATCCTTTCTTGATCAAATCTCAAATCTTTACATCTACTCTCTTTCAATCTAGGCTATAGATTTCATCCTAGTCTTAGTGATAGACTCTCTCTTAGTATCGATGACAGACTCACTCTCAGTCTCGGTGACAATCTCAGAGCCTGACTTTATCTGTTCCCAAAGTCACTCCATATTGGCTTCACCTTTTTATCCTCAAAACAAGTCTATACCCTATACGGGTTCGCTAACAATAACTCTGAATATTCTAATATGCATGATATCTTGAAAATGGGGGGTAGTTACAAGGTTGTCAGATTTGATCTCTTAAATGTTATCCCATAAACACGTTGCGTTGAATAAATGAAGTGACAACTAACAACAGTCGAATCTAGTCCCTTACCACTGCCCACAATGATGATATTTCGGCTGACATGGAGATGCTCTCCGGACAACCATATAAACACTCACGAAGGTAATGACAAAGGATTCCCAATTCTCTAGAAATCTTAGACCATGTACGACTCTTCTTCTTCTCTATCTCATTCTTCTTGCATATCGCTTTAAGTAAATCCTAATTTAAACGTCGGAGTGACTTAGGGATCCGTCTCATGGTCAGTCTAACTCTCTTTTAAAGTGCATTTCAGACTCTTTCTTCTTAGTCATCGACGGTCTTCGGAGAAAGAGTGCGTCAGCAAGTTCGTTAATTGGTGGCTTAACCATCCACGGTATTTGATTGGAATAAATTTGCACCGTATGTGAGAATTATGAGCCAAAATGTTGTGATGGTTAAGACCAGAAGAACTACTAACAACTACAACTTCGCCTAGGAGGAAAGTTTCAAGAAGGCATGGAAAACTCAAAGACAAGAGATCCACTCCTTACCAGGAACACCCATTCCTCAACCAGTTCACGAAAAAGAAGAAGTTCAAATTGTGCCTAGCTAGCCTGATCGTGCTACTCAAGTGGCAGTTGATTTGGCACCCGAACTCAAAGAGAAACTAATAACCTGTCTAACCCAAAACCAGGATGTTTTTGCTTCGTCATCTCATGAAGTTATCGGTGTGGCATCTACTGTGATGGAGCACCTCAACCTTCTTCCGAAGTCTTGGCCCATTCGACAAAAGAAGCAACACTTCACCCTTTCTCAAGACAAGGTGATTTGCAATTCCCCTCTTGGTTGGCAAATGTGGTCCTACTACCCAAGCTGGGAGACAATGGCGAGTCTGTATTAACTTTTGAGATCTTAACAAAACTTGTCCTAAGGACTGCTAGCCGCTTCCTTAGATTGATCAATTGGTAGATTCTGTTGGAGGATCGGTGGCTGGCTTGAAGGGGGGTTGGATAGCTAGGCCACCCCCAAATCGATTTCTTCTCTACAATACGTTAGTTTGCGCAAGCGAAAATATAGAAACTAAAAACAATGAAACACAAACGAGAATACAAACGCTAACACGCTTGATGTAACGTGGTTCGGAGATTGCTTGCTCCTACTCCACGACGTGTCCTTGAGGTGGACGAGCCCTTGATCCTTTGGTGGATCAGTCCCCGGCAATCTCCGGCTAAAGCTTCTCCTTCTCGGTGGAGCAAACCTCTCACAAAGTTCTCTTCCTCTTTACAAGATGAAACTTAGGGTTAGAAGGAAGAGAGTTGACTTGGAAGCTTTGGGCAAGATTCAGAAGGTTTACAATGAGTATCAGTAACCCCTTCAATGCCCCAAAGCTCCCCTTAAATAAGAGAAAAGAGTTGATCACCAATCAACTCAAACCCTGACACCAGTCGACTGGTCCATGCACCAGTCGACTGGTGCTAGCCGTTAGGCAACACCAACGGCTCTCTTTAGAGCCCGTTTTCTGCCAACGGTCATGTACCAGTCGACTGGTCTTAGGACCAGTCGACTGGTCCCCTTAGTCGAAAAGCACAGAATGCTTCTGTGCATTCTGTGAAGCTGGATCAGTCGACTGGTCCCATGACCAGTCGACTGGTCCCAGTACATTCACTCCTCTCATCCTTTCCGGAGTCGCCTTTGAAGTCCTCTTCCTCGGCCTTCGTCCCTCAGATGCACCCGAGCCCGCGGCTCCTCTCCGTGCCATCCTTCACGTTGCCTTGAAGTCTACTTCCTTCGGCTCCACTCCATTGCTCCTCGTCCGCGCGGTCCCTCGGATGTCTTCCACACCATCCTTCACCGACTCAACGATCCGAGCCCTTGGATGAGCTTCCCGAACTTGGTCACACCAAGTCCTTATGTGTTCCACCAAGTCCTGCATGACTCAAACACATATCAAATACATATGAAAGCCTAACTTAAACTCTTTGACACACACATCAAAACCTAGGTCGATTGCACCAACAATCTCCCCCTTTTTGATGTGTGGCAATATGTTTAAGTTAGGCACCAATAACAACTTTGAAAAGTACAAGCAATATGTAAATATGAAGTATAAAACCCAAGCTCCCCCTTAACACATGCTCTTAATCTTAATTTTCAAAGATTTGTACCCAAGTAGAATGGTAACTTAAACCTACCCATTTCTCCCCCTTTGACACCATCAAAATATTGTACGAGACACGTACACATACTATGGTATCAGTTCCAACCAAATATGAACCAAAAATTTGATTTTAAAGACCAACAGAATGCTGAAAGGCTGGTACCAGTCGACTGGTATCTGCACCAGTCGACTGGCACAAACTGAACATCAATTTCAGCCTACGGCAGCCAACTTCAGAAATCCATAAAAAATTCTAGAAAATTCGAAAAATCATGAAATTTTGAACACATTTTTCTTATAATGGTCTTTAGCTAAGAAAAATATGTTTTCATGAAAAGTCAACCTATTTTCAAAAATTTTGACCAAGTTTCAAAAATATCGAAAACATGCAAGTTTGTATCAATTTCAAGCTCAGTTTTGCAATCATATGTTTTAAGATAGCTAGACCACAGTAAATAAAACATAGAATTATTTTCAAAACATTTGAAATGTCCAACTATGATCTATGGGCAAGATGTCCATTAATTAAACATTTGCTTTCCCCATAGTTGGCCTATGATCACTAAACATTGATACACTTCATAACTCATCAAAATGCCATAAGCATAAGTGAATTACTTGTATCATCCTAATATCTCACATTTATGGTTAGAAAATAATACAAATCATGTGAGATAAAGGTAACCTCTACTTAGCCCTCTTGATCATAAATTTCTATCAAGGCTAAGTCCTCCCCCTTAAGGTCTCAAGTCAACCATATAGGAAAAATTTGAATTATTGACTTCCATGGTTGACTTGCCATAAAATCCTCTAACCCTTGAGGATTGATTTTGGCACCCAATAGAAATTCTTTCTAATTGGGTTGACCAAGTACTCTTTGGGGATCCATTTCCTATCTATGGTCTTTGTATTGGATTGCCCCCTAGCAAGTAGACAATGATAGGTCTTTTCATTATTTTGTTCATTGTATCCTATCCCATTTTTCTTAAAACTTGCCCTTTGGCTCCCAATGATCATATTTAGGGTTTTAGAGCCAATTTCAAATTTTCTAAGGGCTTTGGTAAGGTATTCTACCTTTTCCCTTAATTTCCTATTTTCCTCTTCTAAACATGAATCATTTGAACTTGTAGAGGAAGCATGCAAATCATCATCCCTAATAGGCATGGATTCTAATTTTTCTTTAAGCATGCAAATGTCATGTTTCAAAGACTTGTTTTTCCTTTTTGCCTTGAACAAGTCATCATTTGTGCTTGAAATAATTTTAACTAAGATATGGGGAGGAAGATTATTTACCTCACTTACCGAGAAGTCCGAATCCGAAGTTTGACCTCCCCCTTCACTTGAGCTCCCCTCTTCATCTTCATTTGAGCTCCTTCCTTCTTCTTGTTCGGATGAGGTGGAGACTACATCATCAATCCCCATTAGAGCAAAATTGACTATGTGATGCTCTTCTTCCTCCGATGATGATGAAGGATCATCCCATGTTGCTTTTAGGTTTTGAGCCTTCTTCCCCTTTTCTTTTGTCTTCTCCTTCTTCTTCTTCTTTCCTTCCTTCTTTTTTAAGAGAGGACAATCATCTCTTATGTGTCCTTCTCCTTGGCAATTGTAGCAAATTATCTTCCTTGTCCTACTTTTGCTTCTTGAGCTTTTCCTATCATGAGATTTGTTAGATGAAAAATTTCTAAAAGCTCTTCTCATTTTCCTTACCATATACGCCTCTTGGTCACTATCCATTGAGGCACTTGACTCCTCGGAATCGGAAGATGATGGAGATGGAGATTTCTTCTTCTTTCCCTTTCCCTTGTTTGCCACAAGGGCTATTCCTCTTGATTTATGAGCTTCTCCATCTAATCCTTCAACTCTTGTTTCGTGAAGCTCCATTGTTGAGAATGTTGGTGCAACCTTAGGTCAAGGTTGACCTGGTTGACCTGACTCGAGTTGACCTGACTCGAGTTATATTTTGATGTTTGACTTAGGAAGATTGTTGGTGCAACCTTAGGTCAAGGTTGACCTAGTTGAGTTGTATTTTGATGTTTGACACTCGTGGAAGAGTTGTATTCTTGATATGGGACAAGAATAGATGTTTGGGAGATTATTGGTGCAACCGTAGGTCAAGGTTGACCTGGTTGACCTGATTCGGGAAAAAGTCCAAGTATGGAGACTTGGCAACGGAAAAGTCCAAGCAGGGAGCTTGGCACTAGAAAAGTCCAAGTATGGAGACTTGGCACTGGAAAAGTCCAAGCAGGGAGCTTGGCACGCGAAAAGTCCAAGTATGGAGACTTGGTACTGGAAAAGTCCAAGCAGGGAGCTTGGCACGAGGGAAAGTCCTAACTGGGATGTTAGGCAGTTGGAAAGTCCTGGTGAGTGAAGCCAGGCAGTGGGAAAGTCCTAACTGGGATGTTAGGCAGTGGGAAAGTCCTAACTGGGATGTTAGGCAGTTGGAAAGTCCTGGTGAGTGAAACCAGGCAAGGGAAAATCCAGATGGATCAGGGATGATCGGACTTCTGGTGTTGAAAAGTCTAAGTGGGTCAAAGGGATTGACCGGACACTTAGCGGGGAGTGCTAGCAGGTCAAGGGAGTGACCGGATGCTAGGCATGATGTACCAACAGGTCAAGGTTGACCGGATGTTGGTGTGGAAGCCTTAGGTTTAGAGCTGAAAAGTTTGGCGTGCTTCACGAACGCGCAGCCATCGGTGCTCGCCGTGTGAGTTCCGTGGCCGTCGTTATCGATCGGCGAGACCGTCGATCGGTGCCGGGACCGGTCGAATTGACGAAGGACCGAACGCCGATGAGCTTGACGTTGCAGGTGGACCGATCAGGAGGTTTCCTGATCGGTCCATGGACCGATCAGGGACGGAACAGAAGCATAGGCTTCTTTCCTGATTGGTCTGCAGACCGATCAGGATGTTGCCTGATCGGTCCACAGACCGATCAGGGCTTCGATCGCGACACCTGATCGGTCTGCAGACCGATCAGGGTTCTAGCCGTTGCGACGCAACGGCTAGTTTCTTCGCTGTTTCTTCTTCGCAGGTATAAAGGGGCTGAGGGATTCTACAGGGATACTACTTCTTCAACTTCTTCCTGCTTCTAGCTTGAGCTCGTCCAAAGCTTCGCGTGAGCTTCCCCGACTGGAACAGCTGCTGCTGTTAGAGTTTTTGAAGCTGCTGCTTCATCCGGACTCCAGTCGACGAGAAAGCAAGATTGGTAGAGTGCTTGAGTATTCTTATTTGTATTTCTTGCTTATTCTTTGTACTTGTACTCTTTGTTTGCTGTTGCAAACGTTTGTGGCGAGGTTTCTCCACCCACAAGGAGTATATTGTATTAGCCGGTTCTCCGGGGACTCATCCACCGACGGATTGACTGGACTCGTCCACCTTACGGACACGCCGAGGAGTAGGAGCCCTAATCTCCAAACCTCGTTACATCCTTGCGTTGAGGTTTGATTTCTTCTCCTGTTTTCGTTTCTATTTGTATTTCCGCTGCACTAACCTAATCGTAGGAAGAAACGAGTAATTTGGGGTCGGCTATTCACACCCCCCTCTCTAGCCGCGTACGAAGGATCCCAACAAGTGGTATCAGAGCGAAGGTTCGCTCTTCATCGGATCAACACCCGTGGGAGCAAAGCTAGAGAATGGATCTCTATGGAGAAGATGTCACCATTCCACCCTTCTACGAATGCGGCGACTTCGCGTATTGGAAGGTAAGGATGAAGTATTTTCTTATGACTAACATAATGAATTGGTTTTGTGTACAAGAAGGATTTACTCCTCCGGTGGATAAGGAAGGAAAACCACTTGAGAAGAAGGAGTGGACAAGAGAACAAATTCACAAATCCGAAATCAACAAAGAGGTAACGAAAATAATTGAATTTTCATTGCCTACTAACATCTTGTGTAAGATAGGTTACAACAATGCCAAGGAATTATGGGATAACTTGGCCAAGTACCATGAAGAGAGCTCCACTTCAAGCCATGAAGAGGAGCCTAGTGAGCCAAGTAGCTCACATCATGAAGAGAGCAAATTGGAAGTTGAGGGTTACTCAACATCTAAAGAAGAAGAGGAAGTGAGTTCTTCTTCAAGATCGGAGCACGAAGAAGAAGCTTCTACCTCCGAGAGGGATGAAGAAGAGAGCATCCATTCATCCTCAACCCTAGGTAACTCAAACACTTTAAGTTCAAGTAAATTGCACATAATGTGTTTTGAGTGTAGGGAATTTGGGCACTACAAGAGTAAGTGTCCAAAGAGGGTAAGAAAGACTCCACCGGCGCCAAAGGTCAAGGAAGCCGGAGTCCCGATACGCAAAGGCAAGGAGCACGTGGTGTGCTTCCAATGCAAGCAAAGGGGACACTATAGGAGCCAATGTCCGAGGGGGAGGCAACCTCACAAGGGCAAGAGACCGGGCACATCGATAGGGGGAGCTAAGGCAAACCCTAAGGTAACCTCTAAGGTTCATTATTGCAATTCTAATAAAACTCATGCTAGTAGTTTTGTTGCAATTGTTAATAATGATAAGCATGTTAACTTTAGGAACCAATACATGTGCTTAGGAGCTAAACATGTTAGCCTAGGTAAGGATAACACTAGAAATACCAACCCTAGGATTAACACTTCTAAAGTTAAGGAAAACCTAGGTAGAAATCCCAAGAAGACTAGACACATGCCTAGGAATATCTCAAGAGAAAATGACAAATTAAAACTTGAGGTATTGGAGAGGGAAAATCAAGTCTTGAGGTCAAGACTTGATAATTTAGAAAAGGCTCTTAAAAACATGGAGAAGTCATCTCTAGGGTTTAAGAGTCAAAAACCCAAGTCCAAGGACAAGAAAGGTTTGGGTCACAAACCTAAGTCCCAAATGGTCAAGCCCACTTACCACAATGTTCCATTTGATTATGGAACAAAACCTAGGGCTAGGAAGACCATTACCAAGGTTACAAGGGGAGTCACCCCTATAGTTGACCTTGATGAGACCCAAATGACCAAGGCTTCAAAGCCTAAGAGGGTCATTAGGAGGGTTGCTAGGGAAGTTATCCCTAGTGAATATTTAGTGAACCCAATGAGCTCTAATAGGTATTGGGTTCCTAGGAGCATCTTCTCTACCCCATAGATGGGTTAGAGAGTGTCAACTCCAATTAGAAGGGTAGTTAACCCAACTTTGAGGAAATTGACACTCAAGGAGCATTTTCAAGGTTTTGATAACTTTTGAAAATGAAAAAGAATTATTATTTACTCCTTGAAGAGTAAATTGTGCCATATTTGAAAAATATCGATTTTAATCTTATTTGGCAAAATTTAAGAAAACCTAGAGAAATACCATAATTGGGATTTTGGTTGTCTCTTAGGGATATATGGGCAATCTAGGGTTAGATTCTAAGTTAGCTAAGGCTAAGGATACTTAGATAGGGAATTTAGGTATTTTATTTGTGCTAACTTGCCATGATTGGTTGCCATATGCCATGCCATGACATCATATTTATTTTATTATCATTTGAAATGTCATGATAATGCTTAGGTTATCTATATGTCATGTGTTAGTTTCGTTTCAAACTTTATGCCATGACATCATGACATTGGCACATGTTTTCATTTATGATACCATTTTATGCCATGTCATCATCTCTTGCATTAGTAATCAATTGAATTGATTTAAGGATGAAAAACACACTTTGATATTAAGATCAAATTTGTGTTTAGAAAATGCATGAGACCTTAGTCTAAGATACCTAAACCCATATCTCATATCAAAATTGAATTGGATGTGTTTGATACACTTTAGATGTGTGTGAGATATTAGGATCATGAGTTAGGATCAAGGTGCATAGTCCTTGTACCTAGATGAGCCTAATTCAAGAAATGGAGGATCATAGGGAAAGCTTGTGTACAAGTCATGTACATCTAGCCCTAAGATTATGGTCCTAAATTCAAATGATTTTAAAATCATTTTGAAATTGATTTGGAAAACCTTGATGAAGCCATCTTAGTGATTGCATTCATCATTGAACATTGTGATACAAAGTTGACTTAACTTTGAACTATTTCAAAGTTTTTGAACTTTGTATTAAGATTGAAAAATGGAAACTATTTTCATAGAAAATTATTTTTCCGTGATAGTATATGGTATGAGGAGTGTATCCTCAGAATTTTACGATTTTTGGAATTTTTTGGAATTTATTAGGAGTTTCTGAATTTCCGGGAAGGGAAATCAGAAATCTCTGATTTCAGAGTGTGGATCGGTCACCGGACCGATCCAGGGAAGTTCTGATCGGTCTGGTGACCGATCAGTGACGATCCAGTGCGATCAGTGAAGGGATCGATCTGGGGACCGATCAGTGCGTGCCAGTTTCTGATTTTTCAGCTGTTGGTCTGAAATTTCAGCTGGAAGTTGGGTTTTTGTGGATTTCTAAGGTTTGGAACTCTCAAAGACATTGTTGGTGCAATGGTCAAGGGGGAGTTGACCTCTAGGGGGAGTTTTACCTAATTGTCAAGGGGAGTTGACTTTTAGGGGGAGTTTTTTTTACTCCAAAAGACTCTTAAGGATTAGTGATATGGGATTGTCACTAAGTTGATTGTTGGGTTTAGTATCAAGGGGGAAATTAAGAGTTTCAAATGAAAGGTATGAGACTTTCATTAGGAAGAAACTCTTGACCTTGATACCCTCCTTGTTCTTTTTGATGTGTGTCAAAAAGGGGAGAGTGTTCATTGGAGAATTATTGGAGAACCCAAGTTAGGTTATCGGGTTAACCTAAGCTAGGGAAAGAATGTCAAGGAATGTTCAAGGAAGAACATTGGAATTCTTTTTGATGTATGTCAAAAAGGGGGAGAATTATTGGAGAACCCAAGTTAGGTTATCGGGTTAACCTAAGGGGAGAATGTCCAGAGAATGTTCAAGGAAAGAACATTGGACATTGGAAGATGATTGAAAACCTAAGTTAGGTTATCGGGTTAACCTAACTTGATTATGGTTTTGTCAAACATCAAAAAGGGGGAGATTGTTGGTGCAACCTTAGGTCAAGGTTGACCTGGTTGACCTGACTCGAGTTGACCTGACTCGAGTTATATTTTGATGTTTGACTTAGGAAGATTGTTGGTGCAACCTTAGGTCAAGGTTGACCTAGTTGAGTTGTATTTTGATGTTTGACACTCGTGGAAGAGTTGTATTCTTGATATGGGACAAGAATAGATGTTTGGGAGATTATTGGTGCAACCGTAGGTCAAGGTTGACCTGGTTGACCTGATTCGGGAAAAAGTCCAAGTATGGAGACTTGGCAACGGAAAAGTCCAAGCAGGGAGCTTGGCACTAGAAAAGTCCAAGTATGGAGACTTGGCACTGGAAAAGTCCAAGCAGGGAGCTTGGCACGCGAAAAGTCCAAGTATGGAGACTTGGTACTGGAAAAGTCCAAGCAGGGAGCTTGGCACGAGGGAAAGTCCTAACTGGGATGTTAGGCAGTGTGGAAAGTCCTGGTGAGTGAAACCAGGCAGTGGGAAAGTCCTAACTGGGATGTTAGGCAGTGGGAAAGTCCTAACTGGGATGTTAGGCAGTTGGAAAGTCCTGGTGAGTGAAACCAGGCAAGGGAAAATCCAGATGGATCAGGGATGATCGGACTTCTGGTGTTGAAAAGTCTAAGTGGGTCAAAGGGATTGACCGGACACTTAGCGGGGAGTGCTAGCAGGTCAAGGGAGTGACCGGATGCTAGGCATGATGTACCAACAGGTCAAGGTTGACCGGATGTTGGTGTGGAAGCCTTAGGTTTAGGGCTGAAAGGTTTGGATCGGGCTGCAGACCGATCCAATGATACATGGCTCATCTGATCGGTCCGGTGACCGATCAGTGACCGATCAGTATGCTACTGATGGTTATCTGATCGGTCTAGAGACCGATCAGAAGGAGATCAGTGGCAGCGGAGAAAGAAGCCTGATCGGTCCGTAGACCGATCAGGAGGTTCCCTGATCGGTCTGTGGACCGATCAGGAGGTTTCCTGATCGGTCCATGGACCGATCAGGGACGGAACAGAAGCATAGGCTTCTTTCCTGATTGGTCTGCAGACCGATCAGGATGTTGCCTGATCGGTCCACAGACCGATCAGGGCTTCGATCGCGACACCTGATCGGTCTGCAGACCGATCAGGGTTCTAGCCGTTGCGACGCAACGGCTAGTTTCTTCGCTGTCTTCTTCGCAGGTATAAAGGGGTCGAGGGCTGCTGCTGCGCGAGAACTTCTTCCTCCTTCCTGTTGCTAAGTGCTGCTGTGCTTGAGCCTTGTTGAGCTCGTCCAAAGCTTCGCGTGAGCTTCCCCGACTGGAACAGCTGCTGCTGTTAGAGTTTTTGAAGCTGCTGCTTCATCCGGACTCCAGTCGACGAGAAAGCAAGATTGGTAGAGTGCTTGAGTATTCTTATTTGTATTTCTTGCTTATTCTTTGTACTTGTACTCTTTGTTTGCTGTTGCAAACGTTTGTGGCGAGGTTTCTCCACCCACAAGGAGTATATTGTATTAGCCGGTTCTCCGGGGACTCATCCACCGACGGATTGACTGGACTCGTCCACCTTACGGACACGCCGAGGAGTAGGAGCCCTAATCTCCAAACCTCGTTACATCCTTGCGTTGAGGTTTGATTTCTTCTCCTGTTTTCGTTTCTATTTGTATTTCCGCTGCACTAACCTAATCGTAGGAAGAAACGAGTAATTTGGGGTCGGCTATTCACACCCCCCTCTCTAGCCGCGTACGAAGGATCCCAACAGAGAAGAGTTCATCTAGAGAGGATTTCTCTAGGTCCTTTGATATGTAGTATGAATCTACAATGGAGCTCCAAGTTGTGGTTCTTGGGAAAGCATTTAGGGCTTTTGTCATCATGTCTCGATTTGAGAGTGTCTCACCTACACTTGCTAGTCCATTAATAATTTCTTTAATTCTAGAATGTAAAGTTGATACCTTTTCTCCTTTCTCAAGTTTGATATTGTTGAGTTGAGTTCGAAGGAGGTCTCTTCTTGCCAATTTTGCTTCCGATGTCCCTTCGTGAAGCTCCACTAGCTTTTCCCATAATTCCTTGGCGCTTGAGTAGCTTCCAACCCTTGTTAATTCTTGTTGGGGAAGAACATTATGTAGATGATGGATTGCCTTGGCATTTGCTAGATGCTCTTCTTTTTGCCTTTTGGTCCATCTTGTTATGTCGATTGTCTCATTGTGTTCATCCTTGGGCTCTTCAAAACCACTCCTCATGATTAGCATAATGTCAAAATCGGTATTAAAGAATACCTCCATTCTCCTCTTCCACCAAGAGAAGTCTCCTTCGAATTTGGGTGGATGAATGTTTGAGCCGGCCATTTGATGATGTTGTTCTTCTTGGCGATTAGTCCGTTGAAGAGCTTCCAATTGTTGGAGGATCGGTGGCCGGCTTGAAGGGGGGTTGGATAGCTAGGCCACCCCCAAATCGATTTCTTCTCTACAATACGTTAGTTTGCGCAAGCGAAAATATAGAAACTAAAAACAATGAAACACAAACGAGAATACAAACGCTAACACGCTCGATGTAACGTGGTTCAGAGATTGCTTGCTCCTACTCCACGACGTGTCCTTGAGGTGGACGAGCCCTTGATCCTTTGGTGGATCAGTCCCCGGCAATCTCCGGCTAAAGCTTCTCCTTCTCGGTGGAGCAAACCTCTCACAAAGTTCTCTTCCTCTTTACAAGATGAAACTTAGGGTTAGAAGGAAGAGAGTTGACTTGGAAGCTTTGGGCAAGATTCAGAAGGTTTACAATGAGTATCAGTAACCCCTTCAATGCCCCAAAGCTCCCCTTAAATAAGAGAAAAGAGTTGATCACCAATCAACTCAAACCCTGACACCAGTCGACTGGTCCATGCACCAGTCGACTGGTGCTAGCCGTTAGGCAATACCAACGGCTCTCTTTAGAGCCCGTTTTCTGCCAACGGTCATGTACCAGTCGACTGGTCTTAGGACCAGTCGACTGGTCCCCTTAGTCGATAAGCACAGAATGCTTCTGTGCATTCTGTGAAGCTGGATCAGTCGACTGGTCTCATGACCAGTCGACTGGTCCCAGTACATTCACTCCTCTCATCCTTTCCGGAGTCGCCTTTGAAGTCCTCTTCCTCGGCCTTCGTCCCTCAGATGCACCCGAGCCCGCGGCTCCTCTCCGTGCCATCCTTCACGTTGCCTTGAAGTCTACTTCCTTCGGCTCCACTCCATTGCTCCTCGTCCGCGCGGTCCCTCGGATGTCTTCCACACCATCCTTCACCGACTCAACGATCCGAGCCCTTGGATGAGCTTCCCGAACTTGGTCACACCAAGTCCTTATGTGTTCCACCAAGTCCTGCATGACTCAAACACATATCAAATACATATGAAAGCCTAACTTAAACTCTTTGACACACACATCAAAACCTAGGTCGATTGCACCAACAGATTCGACCTCAGGTTGTGAACTTATCTGCATGTTGGATGTATACCAAGGATACCATCAAACTCCTTTGGCCATGGAGGACTAAGAAAAGATTAATTTGGTCATCTCAGACGAGACTTTTATTATACGATTATGTCATTTGGACTAAAGAATATAGTAGCCACTTGTCAAATGTTGATGGAACGACTCTTCAAGCACCAAATCGACCGCAACATGTAGGTTTATATAGATGATATACTGATTAAGTCAGCTATAGCTGAAAACTTAATCAACAAAGTTAAAGAAACATGCAACACCTTGCAAAGGTATGACCTCAAGTTAAACCCTGCCAAGTGTTTGTTTGGTGTCAAGAGTGGTCATTTCCTCGAATATATCTTCACCGAGTGAGAGATAGAAACCAATCTCAAGAAAGTTCAAGCTTTATAGAACATGGCATCACCGAGAAACACCAAGGAGGCACAGAGGTTGGTCAGGCGAATCATCATATTATTGCATTTCATCTCTCAATCAGCTACAAAGAGCCTCCTATTTTAAAGTACTATGTAAGGTGACTCAGTTCTTGTTGGATGAGAAATGCGAGCAAGCTTTCATAGATCTTAAAGCATATCTCACAAAGATGTCTATTCTATCCAAGTCTGTAGCCGAAGAACCTCCATGACTATACCTGTCAGCTTCTGAAGGAGCCTTGGGTTGAGTCCTAGTGTGATAGAAATGCAATGTTCAACAACCTATTTACTTTTCAAGTCATTTGTTGAAAGACATCGAGACTCGCAATGCTTGAAAAGCTAGCTTTGGCGCTAGTGCTAATTGCTTGTTGACTTCGGCTTTACTTCCTATCGCACCCTATCATGGTACTCACTAATAGCACCCTGGGGAGGTTGTTGAAGTGGACCACTGAACTCGATGAATATGGCATCTAATACTAGCTGTGGACAACCATCAAAGCTCAAGCTTTAGCCAATTTCTTGACTGAGATGTCTAGCCCATAACTACAAGAAGTCTAAAAGATCTTTGTTAATGGGTCAGCCACTAAGAAGGGAAGCGAAGTCAGGATGTTACTATGCTCCTCCCGAGGAGACACCCTATAGTTGGTAATAAAACCTCACTTCATGGCATCAAATAACAACTCGAATCATCATCCACTCAAATTCGCAACTAGCGGCCCAACACCTCAAGGGCACCTTCAAAATTTGTAATGACAAACTTTGACGCTATACGGAGATCTTTGAGAGATTGAAATCTGAATTTCAAGAAGTCATTATACAAAAAATGCTACAAGAAGATAACTAGAAGGTCGATGAGTTGGCTAACCTGACAAGGGCATTGATAATGTGGGAGATGGAAGAGCTCATTGCTCGAGATCTACCAGTCACTCACATTGACCATGTGTCTCACTCAAGTGATCAAGTTGACTAGAGAACCCCCTTTATCTCTTTCTTGAGACATGAGACTTTGCCCAACAACTCGAACAATGCTCAAATTCTTAAATGGTGAGTTATGTGTTTACGTTGGTGGAAGACACCTTATATAAGCGTGCCTTTTCTCATCCCCTCCTTAAGTATTTAAGCCCCAATGATCCTGACTATGTCATGAAGGAAATCCATCAAGGCTACTACAAAAATCACACTAGAGGTTTGGTATGAAAGATCCTCTTGACTGGTTGTTTTTTGCCTACTCTATAAATTGACACGGCTGAACTAGTTGGCACCTGCCTCAATTTCCAGAAGCACCAACATTTTCCCTCTTGTCTTGCCGAGTTACTAAAGACCTCCATGGTAACCTTCGCTTTCAACTAATGGAGAATGAATATCGTGGATCCCTTCCTTACAGGGCGCCATTAGAAAAAGTTTCTTTTGGTTCTATTGACTACTTCTCAAAATGGGTGAAAATCAAACCCTTGGCTCGGATCACTAAGAAGGTCGTCCTCAAATTTCTATGGTAAAACATATCATGCTGATTCAACCTCCCTTGCAAACTGGTGTCTAATAATGGTTGATAATTCCAAGGATGTGAACTCAAGGGATGGTGCCAAAATTTTGATATTCAATAGACTTTCATCTCAGGCTATTATCCTTAAAGCAATAGTCAAATAAAAGATGCCAATTAGGAACTAATCCGAGGATTGAAGAGCAAACTGGACCCCTAATATTCTCTGGATTTATCAGACAACGTCACGTGATAGCACCAAGATGACTTCTTTTCACTTAGTCTATAGTAGAGAAGTAGTGATACCAGTTAAGATTGGCTATGAATCAGCCCGGATTAGCGCATATGAAGATGTTGAGGGAAATGCAAATAAGATACTTCTCGAGCTGGACCCTGTTAGAAAAACCCGGGAGAAGGCAGAAATATGGCTTAAAGCCTACCGGGAATGCATGAGCCAAACCTACAACAAATGTGTTATCCCTTTCTCTTTCCAAGTTTGAGACTTCGTTTGGAAGAAAATGAAGCCTATGAGAGATGTCAAAAAGTTGGAGTTACACTGGGGCAGCCCCTACTGCATCACGGACTGGCTTGATTGTGGATCCTACTATTTAGACAACCCCCAAGAAAAAGAGCTCAAGTAACCTTGGCATGTCACACATCTAAGGTCTTATCAGGTCTAATTCTGAGTATCCTCGTTCTGAGTTTTTTTCTTTTTAATTCATCCGTAAAAATAATCTCGCTTTGTCAAGTAAAATCGCAGCTTTTATATCTCTTCTTGCACAAATAGCCTCACAATAGGCTCGAAATTCTTAGCTCACTATTAATAATCACGACTTTAGTAGCCCTCTTAACCCCACACGCTAACAACTCAACATTTTGATAGAGTCTCGGTATCTCAATAGACCTAGAGTCTCAATATCTTAGCATAGTTAGAGTCCAATATCTCAACAAACCCAAAGTCCCAATGTTGACCCAGTTAGGTCGGAGGGAGGGGAGGTGAACTGTCTGTTAAGAAAAATCATCCTCGAACTTTTAACTTAGATTAGTAGTGCAAAAAAAAAATATAATAAATGAACAACAAAAAAAATGAGGTCAAAAGAGTTACTTGGTTACAACCAGCGAGGATGTTAATCCAAGACAAGTAAACACACTAAAGATCTCCTTCTTTGAAGGCAGCGAAGCCTCTTACACTCGTTGGAAGCTCAGAAAGTAACTAAAGAATGAACACAGAAGTTGTTACAATATTTCCTAGGTCCAGGGATCATTTTATAGCTCTTGGGAAAAGTTATCCGTGGCTGGAAGGCGCCTCCATCGAGGTGCCTTCCAGACATGGAAGGCACCTTCCATGGTGAAGGTGTGGAGGCGTGCGAAGGCGCCTTCAACTCCCTTTTAAGGCGCTTGTAATAGTATTTCCAATCTTCTTTTTTGCTCTTCTGTTGCTATGATCGCTTGGGTGATCGTGGCCATCCGGGATAGAGCTCACCCGAACCCATTTCCCAGTCTTCTCCTCGAGTAGACTTCAGCTCTGGCTTCTCGTTTCTCGGGACGTCGCGCATGTCCTTCTTGTCCATCGGTGTACTCTTTCGCAGCACCTCGTCCCACGGATGCACAAAGCCAATCAGCTCCCTTCTAGTGTCATCCTTCTCGTTAGATGTGTCTTCTGCTCAACTTCTTGTATTCCTAAACTCCTGTACACTTAGACAAAAGGATTAAATACTAACAGGACCTAACCTGACTTGGATGATCATATTAAAACTACCACATGATACCAACACCCAATATCTCAGCATACTCAGAGTCTTAGTATCTTAGCAGACTCATAAGTCCCAATATCTTAGCAAACTCAGAGTCTTAGTATCTCTAGAGTCTCAGAAATTCAATAGCTCTCTTAGCCCCATGTGCTAATAACACATCATTTTGAAAAAACTAAGTATCTTAGTAGACCAAGAGTCCTAATATCTTACCAGACTCAGAGTCTCAGTATCTCAGTAGTCTTAGAAATTCAACAGCCCTCTTAGTTCCACGTGCTAAGGCTCATCATTCTAACAATTTCAGTATCTTTACAGACCCAGGGACCCAATATATTAGCAGACTCAGAGTCATAGTATCTCAACAATCTAAAAAATTCAATATCCCTCTTAGCCCCATGAGCTAACAGCTCATCATTCTTATAGAGTCTTAGTATCTCAACAGACCTAAAATCTCAATATATCAACAAACTCAGAGTCTCAATATCTCAGTGGACCTAGAGTCCTAATATTTTGGCAGACTAAGAGTTTTAGTATCTTGATAGACTCAGAGTTTCAATATCTCAAGACTAATGGGGTAAGTATCTCGGTAGTCTCATAAATTCAATAGCCTTCTTAGCCCCACGCACTAATGGCTCAACATTTTGACAGACTTAGCTTTCTGGTAGGCTTAGAACCTCATAGTTTGCTTGTCCTCTTGGATCCACTCGCTAATGACTATGCCTTATGACAGATCAGGAGAACCTAGCATTGTCCTAACAATGCTCTTAGGTCTCTTAGCCCCTTGCTAGTGATTATGCCATACGACAAGCTTGGAGAACCTAGCTCCGTGCTAGAGGTGCTCTTGGCCCTCCTAACCCCGCACTAGTGGTTCCATCTTACGACAGGCTAGGAAAATTCAACATCACACTAGCAAAGCTCTCGGCTCTCCTAGTCCCATGCTAGTAGCTCCACTTTATGATATACTAGGAAAATCTAGCATTGCGCTAGCGAAGCTCTCGACAATCCTATCCCTTGACTAGTGGCTCCACCTTATGATAGGCTAGAAAAACATAGCATCGTGTTAGCGGAGCTCTCTACCCTCCTATCCCTGCACTAGTGGCTCAGCCTTATGACAGGACAGGAGAACCTAGTATCATACTAATGGAGCTCTTGGCCCTCCTAGCCCTGTGTCAGTGGCTCCGCCTTACAACAAGCTAGGAAAATCTAGCATCGCGGTAGTAGAGCTATCGACCCTCCTCGCCCCTCACTAGTGGCTTTGCCTTACAACATGTCAGGAGAACTTAACATTGCACTAGCGGAGCTCTCGGCCCTCCTAGTCTTTTACTAGTGGCTTTGCCTTACGATAGGCCATGAAAACCCTTGCATTGTGCTAGCGAAGCTCTCGGTCATCCTAGGTCTGCACTAGTGGCTTCATCTTATGGCAGGACAGGAGAACCTAACATCACGCTAATGGAACTCTTGGTCGTCCTAGCACCGTGCTACAAGCTTGTCCTTACAATAGGCTAGGAAAGTCTAGCATCGCGCTAGCGAAGCCCTCGGTCCTCCTAGTACCTCGCTAATGTTAGGACCAAAATAATTTAGATATTTTTACAATGGTATGATATTGTCCACTTTAGACCTAAAACCTCATGATTTTTCTTTTAGGCTCTATCCAAAAGGGCTCATACTAATGAAGATATTTTTCTCTTATAAACCTATGATTTTTTCCATGTATTTTTTAATGTGGACTATGTTTATAATCCCAACAATCCCCCCCCCCCCCTCAACAATGGGAAGCATCTCATTTCTATCGATTTGTAATTGATTGTGTTAGGGTATATACTAAAAGCCTAGCTTTTGTATAAACATTTATTTAGAAATAAGAATCACATTGGTCAAGTATCTACATTTATATATACTGAGTGTAGTCGTTCAATTAATTTATATTGTAGATAACACGGTGTGTGGTGTCACATACAAGAGATCGTATTATCGATATTTTATAAATTATAAACAGTAGTTCACGACTAAAATGGAAATGAACAAACCATTGGAATAGTCGTAATGTAATTAGGTATTAGTTTATCTTGACTAATAAATTACACTAGTACACTCTAAGTGTATTGAGCAGGACCATTTAAGGAAAGTTCTTTTTATACTGACTTAATAAAAGAACAAGTCCTTAGTTATTATGGAAGTGTGCGCTCTTAATCCTAATATAATAACAAGCACATATATTTAGTATTCATTTCTTTAACTTATCAAAGGGTGAGATTTAGCTTGATAAATCAAAAGGCCCGATAAGTTGGGAAATGATATTACTTACAGTGTGTGTTGTTAATTATAGAAGGAAACTGTGTCCTAGTAATCTAGGTTGATAATGTCCCCAAGAGGAGCTCATAAGAATTGTCATGTTAAACCCTACAGGTGGACTTAGTTCAACATGACGATAAGGTTAAGTGGTACTACTCTTGAACTAAGATATTAATTAAAGAGAGTTGTCGGTAACTTATTTAATTAGAGGGCATTCGACATCTTAAACACAGGGAGACTAACACACTCATAATAAGAAGGAGCCCAAAGTTTAATTTGGGATTAGTGCGGTAGTTCAATAATAATTCTTTAATGGTATGAATTATTATTGATGAAGTTAAGTTGTGTGTTCGGGGTGTACACGGGAAGCTTAATTTCATCAGGAGACCAAAATCAATTCCTCCTCTCGGTCCCTATCATAGCCTCTTGTATATAGAGATTTATACCCACCGCATGTTGGAGTGTATACTGAAAGCCTAAGCTTTGTAAACATTCATTATGAATAAAGAATCACATTTGGTCTAATTATCTACATTTGTTTTGTAGTTGTTCATTTAATTTATATTGTAGATAACATAGTATGTGGTGTCACATACAGAAGATGATGTTATCAGTACCTTATAAATTATAAACAGTAGCTCACGACCAGAATGGAAAGGAACAAACCATTAGAAGGTCGTAGTGTAATTAGGTATTAGTTTATCTTGACTATATAATTACACTAGTACACTCAGAGTGTATTGAGTAGGACCATTTGAGGTCGTTCCTTTTATACTGACTTTATAAAGGAACAAAGACCTCAGTTATTATGGAAGTGTGTGCTCTTAATCCTAATATAATAACAAGCACATATGTTTGATATTTATTTCTTTAATTTATCAATGGGTGAGATTTAGTTCGATGAATCAATAAACCCGATAAATTGGGAAATGGTATCACTCATAGTGTGTGTTGTTGATTATAGAAGGAAACTGTGTCCTAGTGATACTAGGTTGATAATGTCCTCAAGAGGAGCTCATAAAGATTGTCATGTTAAACCCTGCGGTGGACTTAGTCCGACATGATAATAAGGTTGAGTGGTACTACTCTTGGACTTAGATATTAATTAAATGAGTTGTCATTAACTCACTTAATTAGTGGACATTCGATATCTTAAACAGGAGACTAACACACTCATAATAAGAAGGAGCCCAAAATGTAATTTGGGATTGGTGCGGTAGTTCAATGATAGTTCTCTAGTGGAATGAATTATCATTGATAAAATTAAGTTGTGTGTTCAAGGAACATGGGATGCTTAATTTTATCGGAGACCAAAACCAATTCCTCCTCTCGGTCCCTATCGTAGCCTCTTATTTATAGAGTACTATACCCACATATACCCACCTTCTATACCCACCTAAAGGGGCGGCCAAGCTAGCTTGGGAACCAAGCTAGGGCCGGCCTAAGCTGGTTTAAGGTGGCCTACCCTAACCCAAGCTAGTAGGGCCGGCCATAATTAAATAAAAAAGAAATTTAATTTTAGATTTTATTATTATGCGGAAGATATATTTTAAAGAGAATTAAAATTAAAATATCTCTCTTGTAAAAGATTTACAAAAGATTAAAGAAAGAGATTAGATCTCTTTCCTTATTTGTAGATTGGAGAGTTTTTTATTTTCTCTTTAAAATTATTCACATGTTAATAAAATTAAAATTATAGATATTTCCTTTTATTAACCATGAAGAGATTTTTAAAGAGAAATTTTATTTTTTAAAATTTCTGGAAACAAATAAGGAAAGTTTTAATTGTTGATTAAAACTTGTCCAATTTGCTTCCTCTTGATGTGGCCGGCCATTAGAGTTTATTTGGGAAATTTTATTTTATTTTTCTCAAATAAATCATGTCAAGGAAATTAAGGAAATTTTATTGTAATTAAATTTCCTAATTTGCCTAAGCCAAGGAATATAAAAGAAGGGGTGAGGGTGCCTTCACAAGATACAACCTCTATTATTTTCTCTCCCTTTCTCCTTGGTGTTGTGGCCGGCCATTACCCTCTCCTTCACTTCCTCTTGTGGTGGCCGAATACTTCATCCCTCTTGGAGTTCTTGTGGTGGCCGGATACTACTTGGAGAAGAAGAAGAAGAAGGAGAGAAAGCTAGCATCTCTTGGAGCTTGGTTAGTATTTTGATTTTCTTCTTTGGTAAAGTTCTTCCTTTGTGGCCGAACCTTGCTTGGAGAAGAAGAAGGTGGTTGGTGGTTTCTCATCTTGGTAGATCGTTGCCCACACAACGTCCGAGGTTAGAAGAGGAATACGGTAGAAGATCAAGAGGTTTTTCTACAAGGTATAACTAGTAATTTCTATTTCCGCATCATGCTAGTTATTTATGGAAATAATACCAAATACAAGAGGCTTACGTTCTAGTATTTCGAATATGTTTTTTCGAAGTTGTGTTCTTTTGTTTCTTTCTTTTCCTTGTGATTTGATTGTTCTCTTTGGTTAACCTAAAGTTATTTTAGGAAATTAAATATTGGCTTTCTATTAAAGGTTTTGTCTAGTCGGTGGTGGTTGCTCCCATATCCAAGAAGGCCATGTGCCTCGCCACGTCAGTACTGGGAACCTTTTATGGAAATTAATATTTAATGGAATTAATAACTTAAGGAGACTTGGGTCGAACGTGTTAAGTTCCGCAGGAGATCCAAGTGAAAACCTAAAAGAACAAATAGATTAAGTTTTGGATCAAACGTGTTAAGTTCCGCAGGAGATCCAAAATTTAATTTAAAAGAACACATGGTAGCTAGGAAAAGGTTCAGATCTTTGTACAAAATTTTTGTACAGTGGAACCTATAGGCTTTCCGAGTAGCAACCAACACCGCATACCCACTCCTTATCCAACCCAAAGGGGTCGGCCAAGCAAGCTTGGAGACCAAGCTTAGGCCGGCCAAGCAAAGGGTTGAGCAAAGATGGAGGGGTCGGCCAATACTTGGAGCCCAAGCATGATGTGGCCGACCCTAATAAAATTAAAAGGATTTTATTTAAAATCTTTTCTTATATGGATAACATGGTTTTATAAAAGAGAGTTTAAAATTTAAATCTTTCCTTTTATAGTGTCTACAAAAAATTAAGAAAAGATTTGAAATCTTTCCTTATTTGTAGATTGAAAGAAGATTTTAATTTTGATAAAACTTTCCTTTTTTGTAACCATGTTCATGATTTAAAAAGAGTGTTTTAAAATTAAAAATTTTCTTTTATAAGTATCTACAAAAGATTAAGAGAAGATTTGATATCTTTCCTTATTTGTAGATTGAAAGGAGATTTTAATTTTAGATAAAACTTTCCTTTTTGGAAATCATCCACATACTTTTTTAAAAGAAATATTTTAATTTATAAAATTTCCTTTTATAACCCACCATGAAGGGAAAAATTATTGGAGAAATTTTTTATAAATTTTCGGAAACAAATTAGGAAGTTTTAATTCTTATGTTAATTAAAACTCTCCTTGTTTAGAGCTTATAGGTGATCGACCATTATAATTAAGAAGAGGAAATTGCTTTTAATTAAAAAAAATTCCTTTTCATGGCAAAGGAATTAAGGAAGTTTTTATTTAAATTTCCTTATTTTCCATGGCCAAGGATTATAAAAGAGAGGGTAGAGGTGCCTTCAAGGGTAACGACTCTATTCTATTTCTTCCTCTCTTTTCCTCCTTGGTGGTGGCTGGCCCTATTGTTTTTCCTCCTTCCTTTTCTTTCTTCTTCATTGGTCGGACCTTATAATCTCATGGAGCTTGAAGGTGGCCGGATTCTAGCTTGGAGAAGAAGGAGAGAAAGGAAGCATCCCTTGGAGCTTGGTGGTGGTGGCCGAACTACATCTATTCTTGGAGTACTTGTGGTGGCCGAATCTTGCAGGGAGGAGAAGGAGCTTTGGTGGTTTTCATCTCGGTAGATCGTTGTCCACACAACGTCCGAGATAAGAAGAGGAATACATTAGAAGATCAAGAGGTTGTTGCATACAAAGGAAGATATAACTAGTAATTATTTTCCGCATCATACTAGTTATTTTTATTTGTAAGAATTTCAAACATAAGAGGCATTAGATTCTAGTTTTTCGAATTTGTTATTCAAGTTTGTGTTTTTTTTTATTTTTTGAATTTATGATTCGATTGTTCCTGTTGGTTAAACCTAGAGTTATATAAGAAAATTAAATATTAGCTTTCCTTAAAAGGCTTTGTCTAGGCGGTGGTGGATGCTCCCATACCCAAGAAGGTCATGTGCCTTGCCATGCAGTCCTGGAAGCCAATTTTGGAAATTAATATTTAATTGAACTTATAACATAGGTTGATTTGGATCAATAGTGTTAAGTTTCGCTTGCGATGCAAATCTAAACCATTAAGAACAAATAAATTAAATTTGAAATCAATAATGTTAAGTTTCGTTTAGGATTCCTAATTTAACTTCTAAAGAACACAATAGGATGTTTAGGAAAGGTTCGACACTTATACAAAATTTTTGTACAGTGAAACCGGTACGATCTTCCTAGGACCAACCAACAATTGGTATCAGAGCTAGGGTTTGCCTCTGTGTGTTTGGTTTTCAAATAGATTATGCACATGTCATACATAATTTAGGCAGGATAATAGTAGGATGTGCTAACTTTGTGGTTGCAGGCTCCAACTATTATGACCTATAGATATTGTGTGTGATTGGACCCTTGGACATGTCAAGGGCATTTTATTATGTGTGCATGATTGTAAAGTTAAATACAGCAGGAGCTGTATTAGTTATTAGAATTTTACATTTTTGTTTCGATCTAGATTACATGTACATCCCTTTATGGAATATAGGATCGATATATGTACAAATTCTATTTTTGTTTTGGATCGTATCCTTGCGAGTCGTGGTGCTATGGGAGGACCAGAGGTGCAGTGGAAAAAGGAAACTCGATGGACCCGATGGCATGAACCTAAGGGTTGGCAGCACGCGAAGGACAGTGATGGAAGAAGCCATAATAGTTGAAAAATTAATTTTCATATTTATTGTTTTTATTTACTGTGATGTGTGTGTGCATGTGATGTATGCTAACATAGGTTAAAATTCCTCACCATAAATAACTAAGTGGGAGAGAGATTAGTATATGAATCCCATGGTCTCCATTACTGGTTTGTAAGTGATGCAATAAGCTTGTGTGTTGGCTCTAAGTGCCTTTCTCCATATCGGATGAGTTTGTTTGTGGATTACTAGATCAAACTTCCATATTTGGATGGTTATAGAAAATTATTTAGGAGCGTGTGATCTTCCCCATCGGAAGGGGCACAATCTTACTTAATGGACTAAGTATCAAGTAATGATATACACTTAAGAACACTTAATAGTATCCTCCCTATCGGAGTCACTGCTATTATTTGTGTGACCGAAGAAAATCAACTATTAATTAATTTGTCATAAAGATAAATTGACAAGATAATAAAATTAAAACCCCCTCTTACAAATGTTGAGATTTTGTATACGTCCACACTATCATGACATACAATATTCACAGTGTTTGGGGTAATTTTATTTGTCATAAAGATAGGTTGACAAGGTTATTAATGGGTATAACCCTCCTCTTACAAATACTCAATTTTGTATACGTCCACACTATCGTGGCATGCAAAATTCACGGTGTTTGAGGTGTTGGTGAATTTAAATGATATTTTTTTGAGGAATTAATATTATTTTAAATTCAAAGTTTTTGACCAAATATTTGATCAAAGAAAGACCAACTATTAAATTTATTTGTCATAAAGATAGGTTGACAAGACAATAATATTAATGGATAAAATCTCCTCTTTTGTATATGTCTACACTATCGTGGCATACAAAATTCACGGGGATTTTAAGATGTTGGTCTTGACCAAATATTTTTGTGATTCTTAGGATTTCAAATGTTAGTCAATCCCTTAGTTGTTATACTATAGAATAGACTTAGTTGTCCCAATTATAATGATTGAAAATAAGACTTGTACATTAAGATGGACTGTCCTCTCAGAACTGAGAACAATAGAGGTGTACTTTATTCATTAGTTGATACATGTTTAGTGGTGTTATCTACTGGTACCTAGTGTATAGATACGGGAGCCGCTGATCATGTCTACAATTCATTGCAGGGGTTCCAGGAAACCCAACAACTATATGAAAGGGAAATCACCGTCTACATGGGCACTGCTGCAAAAGTAGCATCTGTTGCAGTGGGAGGTGTTTATCCTTCGATAGGAATAAAACATGGATTTTGAGAAATTATCTCTACGTATCAAGTTTAGAAGGAACTTATTTTTCGGTTTCTAAACTATTAAAGAATAGATATTCTGTCTATTTTGATAACAAAGTTGTTATCAAGAAAAATAGGGAAGTTATCTGTTCTGGTACGTTAGTTGGTAATTTAAAATCCAATAACTCCCACGATACAACAAATGAAAATTAATAACACATCTTCTAAATCTAATAAGAGAAAGTTACTTTCGGAAATGAACCAATTATATCTTTGGCATCTAAGGCTAGGTCATATTAACTTGAGTAGGATTCAAAGGATAATAGCCGATGAACTTTTTGGTTCATTGGTGATGGAAAACTTTCCAACCTACAAGTCTTATTTGGAAGGAAAAATGACCTAGAGGGCTTTTTATTCTAAGGGGTATAGAGCCAAAGATGGGTTGGAATTGGTTCATTCTGATTTGTGTGAACCTATGACTATCCAGGCAAGAGGTGGTTTCGAATATTTCGTCTCTTTTAGATGACTATTCGAGATACGAATACATTTACTTGATGCGCCACAAGTCTAAGTGCTTTGATTAGTTCAAAGATTACGAGGCTGATGTGGAGAAACATCAAAGTAAAAGTATCAAGACACTACGGTAAGATTGTAGTGACGAGTACCTCTTAGGACAGTTTAGGAGTCACTTATCAGAAGTCGGGATTCAATCCAAACTAACTGCACTTGGTACACCCCCAACAAAATGGTGTAGTAAAAAGAAGATATAGGGTTCTTATGGAAATGATTAGATCGATGATGAGTTATTCAGAAAATTACCAAATTCGTTTTGAGGATATACTCTGAAAACGGAAGTGAACATAGTACCTTATAAGTCAGAATTCTCTACTCACATAGAATTGCAGAATAGGCGTAAGTCTATTTTGAAGCATATTCAGATTCGGGTAGTCCAGCACATGTGCTGAAGAGGGACAATGATAAGTTGGACGGGAGTTCACTTGTTTGTGGGTTATCCTAGAGAAATGAAAGTAGGTTTATAGTCCTAAAAATCAGAAGGTCATTGTAAGCACCAATGCCCGATTTTTAGAAGAAGACTATGTAATGAACCATAAACCCATAAGTAAATTTGTTCTTAAGGAAATAATAAAGGACACGTCTAATCTAGTATCAACTATACAAGATGAAATATCACAAGAAACTGCAACACGTATCACAGATGATACACGATTGTAGAAAGTGTCTCGTTGTAGTGGGAGGGTTGTTAGGCAACCTAAAATATTCATGGAGAGTCTTTGGACTTGATCCCTGGTGAACATGAACCTAATTCCCGGACATATGACAAAGTGCTCCAAGATAAAGATGCAGCATCTTTGTAAAGAGCAATGAATATAGAATTAGAATATATGTATTTTAATAAAGTCTGGGAGCTTGTAGAACCACCAAATGGTGTAAAAGTCATTGGGTGTAAATAGGTCTACAATAGGAAAAGAGGGGTAGACAGAAAGGTGGAAATTTTCAAAGCAAGGCTTGTTGAAAAAGGAAACTTTTTCGCCGGTAGCCATACTTAAGTCTATCCGGATTCTTTTATCTATATGGACTATGAGATTTGGTAAGTGGATGTCAAGACAGCTTTTCTTAATGGAAGTCTTGAAGAAAATATCCATATAAAGCAACCAGAAGGGTTTATCGCAAAGGGCAAAGAGCATCTTGTGTGCAAGCTCAATCAGTCTATGGACTAAAGAAAAGCTTCAAGGTCTTGGTTCATCTAGTTTAATAAAGTAATCCAGACCTATGGATTTATTCAGTGTCCAGATGAGTCTTGTGTATACAAGTAGTGTGATGGAAGCGTGGTGGTAATTCTTGTACTATACGTAGATAACATTTTTGGTAGTTGGAAACAATATCAAAGTGTTGTCGGAAGTAAGGGTATGATTGTCCAAGCAATTCAATATGAAGGACTTGGGAGAATGTGCACATATTCTCAGGATCAAAGGGATCACAAGAAAAGAATGTTGTGCTTATCCCGAGCTTCATACTATCCTAGCTCGTTTTAGCATGCAAGACTCTATGAAAGATTTTTCTACCTTTTAAGCATGGAGTAACTTTATTTAAAGAGATGACTCCGAAGACATCAAAGTAGATAAAGGACATGAAACTAAGTTCCTTATGCTTCGGCTGTTTGAAAGCCTAATGTATGCAATGCACGAAATCGGATATCTGTTTTGCCCAGCGCATAGTTAGCAGATATCGAAATAACCCAGGACCAGGACACTAGACTGCCGTAAAGCATATATTAAAGTACCTTAAAGAGACTAGAGATTATATGCTAGTTTATAAGGCAGATAATTTAATCCATGTGGGTTACAAGGATTTTGACTTCTAATCAGATAGGGACAATAGTAAGTCAACCTCAGGGTTTTGTGTTTTCTTTAGGAGGTAAAGCCATAACAATGGAGGAGTGTTAAGCATAGATGTTTTTCAGACTCCACCATAGAAGCTGAGTATGTAGCAACCTCTGAGGTAGCCATAGAAGTTATATGGCTCAGAAACTTCATGATGGACTTAGACATGATTTCTGGTTTGTCCAAAAAAAAATTATTACAATTTTTGGTGCAGTAGCAAACTCGAAGGAATTACAAGTCCATAAGGCAAGTAAACACAATAGAGAGCAAGTACCACCTGATATAAGACATCGTATAACGAGGAGAAGTTGTTACTGCCTAGATTGCATCAGGTGATAACCTGTAGATCTTTTCACTAAGGTCCTTAAGGCAAGAGCTTTTGATGGACATGTTGAAGGGTTGAGAATCAGATGTATGGCAGCATTTATGGTAGCATAGCCTTTTAGTATAAGTGGGAGATTGTTAGAGTATATACTAAAAACATAGCTTTTGTATAAACATTTATTTAGAAATAAGAATCACATTGGTCAAGTATCTACATTTATATATACTGAGTGTAGTCGTTCAATTAATTTATATTGTAGATAACACGGTGTGTGGTGTCACACACAGGAGATCGTGTTATTGGTTCTTCATAAATTATAAAAAGTAGCTCACGACTAAGATGGAAAGGAGCAAACTATTGGAATAGTCGTAGTGTAATTAGGTATTAGGTTATCTTGACTAATAAATTACACTAGTACACTCTAAGTGTATTGAGCAGGACCATTTAAGGAAAGTTCTTTTTATACTGACTTAATAAAAGAACAAGTCCTTAGTTATTATGGAAGTGTGTGCTCTTAATCCTAATATAATAACAAGCATATATATTTAGTATTCATTTCTTTAACTTATCAATGAGTGAGATTTAGCTTGATAAATCAAAAGGCCCGATAAGTTGGGAAATGATATTACTTATAGTGTGTGTTGTTGATTATAGAAGGAAACTGTGTCCTAGTAATCTAGGTTGATAATGTCTCCAAGAGGAGCTCATAACGATTGTCATGTTAAACCCTGCAGGTGGACTTAGTCTGACATGACGATAAGGTTGAGTGGTACTACTCTTGGACTAAGATATTAATTAAAGAGAGTTGTCGATAACTCATTTAATTAGTGGGCATTCGACATCTTAAACACAGGGAGACTAACACACTCATAATAAGAAGGAGCCCAAAGTTTAATTTGGGATTGGTGCGGTAGTTCAATAATAATTCTTTAGTGGTATGAATTATTATTGATGAAGTTAAGTTGTGTGTTCGGGGAGAACACGGGAAGCTTAATTTCATCGGGAGACCAAAACCAATTCCTCCTCTCGGTCCTATTGTAGCCTCTTGTATATAGAGATTTATACCCACCGCATACCCACTCCTTACCCAATCCAAAGGTGACGGCCAAGCAAGCTTGGAGACCAAGCTTAGGCCGGTCAAGCAAAGGGTTGAGCAAAGATGGAGGGGCCGGCCAATGCTTGGAGCCCAAGCATGATGTGGTCGACCCTAATAAAATTAAAAGGATTTTATTTAAAATCTTTTCTTATGTGGATAACATGGCTTTATAAAAGAAAGTTTAAAATTTAAATCTTTCTTTTTATAGTGTCTACAAAAGATTAAGAAAAGATTTGAAATCTTTCCTTATTTGTAGATTGAAAGAAGATTTTGATTTTGATAAAACTTTCCTTTTTTGTAACCATGTTCATGATTTAAAAAGAGAGTTTTAAAATTAAAATTTTTCTTTTATAAGTATCTACAAAAGATTAAGAGAAGATTTGATATCTTTCCTTATTTGTAGATTGAAAGGAGATTTTAATTTTAGATAAAACTTCCCTTTTTGGAAATCATCCACATGCATGTTTAAAAGAAATATTTTAATTTATAAAATTTTCTTTTATAACCCACCATGAAGGGAAAAATTATTGGAGAAATTTTTTATAAATTTTCGGAAACGAATTAGGAAGTTTTAATTCTTGTGTTAATTAAAACTCTCCTTGTTTAGAGCTTATAGGTGGTCGTCCATTATAATTAAGAAGAGGAAATTATTTTTAATTAAAAAAATTTCCCTTTTCATGGCAAAGGAATTAAGGAAGTTTTTATTTAAATTTCCTTATTTGTCATGGCCAAGGATTATAAAAGAGAGGGTAGAGGTGCCTTCAAGGGTAACGACTCTATTCTATTTCTACCTCTCTTTTCCTCCTTGGTGGTGGCCGACCCTATTGTTTTTCCTCCTTCCTTTTCTTTCTTCTTCATTGGCCAGACCTTATAATCTCATGGAGCTTGAACGTTGCCGAATTCTAGCTTGGAGAAGAAGGAGAGAAAGGAAGCATCCCTTAGAGCTTGGTGGTGGTGGCCGAACCACATCTATTCTTGAACTAGTAATTATTTTTCGCATTATACTAGTTATTTTTCTTTGTAAGAATTCAAACACAAGAGGCATTAGATTCTAGTTTTCCGAATTTGTTATTCGAGTTTGTGTTTTTTTTTTTTCGAATTTGTGATTTGATTGTTTCTTTTGGTTAAACCTAGAGTTATATAAGGAAATTAAATATTAGCTTTCCTTAAAATGCTTTGTCTAGGCGGTGGTGGATGCTCCCATACCCAAGAAGGTCATGTGCCTCGCCATGCAGTCCTAGAAGCCAATTTTGAAAATTAATATTTAATTAAATTTATATCATAGGTTGATTTGGACCAATAGGGTTAAATTCCGCCTGCGATCCAAATCTAAACCATTAAGAATAGATAAGTTAAATTTGGAATCAATAATGTTAAGTTTCGTTTGTGATTCCTAATTTAACTTCTAAAGAACACAATAGATTGTTTAGGAAAGGTTCGACACTTGTACAAAATTTTTGTACAGTGGAACCGGTATGATCTTCCTAGGACCAACCAATAGATCGAACGCCTTCTTTGAAGATGATGTTCACAGAACTCCTTGTATCAACAAAAGTTCAGTGAATAGTATAATTAGAAATTACCGCCCAGATGATCAGCACGTCGTCGTAGGGGATCTCCATTCCTTCCAAACGCTAGGGTCGAAGCTGATCTCGGTCCCTTCGGCCTTCTCCCTATTACATCCCACGGTATGGATTTCCAATCACCGAGCGTACGACTTCCGGGCTTTGTTGAAGTCACCACCGGTCGGTCCACTGGCAATCATGCCTATTTCTCCTCGGGCGACATTGCTTCTATTTTCTTCTTCCCGAGCGGAGAGTCTATTTCGCTCAGCCGGGACTTGGGAGGGATCAACGTTATCCCTCTGCTGATGCTAATGGTACTGTTCGGGTGCCTTTCTTTCGTCCTCTCGTCGCCCAATAGATCGTTGTCTATGTCATCGATCGGGAGTTGGAGATCGGCGGCAGCATCCTCTTAGCGGCGGTCGACTGTTGATTGGTGTCAGATCGTAGCAGTCACGTGTGTTATGTATTGTCGACTGGTGGAAGATGCAGAACATTTGCGTCGATACCTTGCCTCTTGTCATCTTTTGACGACTAGAGGCCACATGCTGCAAGACATGTGTCCTAGCCTCTTGGTGTGGCCGCGCTCCCTCCGTTCTTGGCCCTTTGGGCGGTTGGTGGCTGCTCGACAGTTGCCAGCACAGGCTCAGACGATGTTTCCTTCTTCCTCGCTGCCTGGCTTCTTCCACATTTATATATTCATTGGCCTTCCTGAGTAGGTAGTTAAAGTCCCTGGGCGGCTTCCTGATGAGCGATTAGAAGAATTCTTCTTCAATGAGCCCTTGAGTGAAGGTGTTCATCATCGTCTCGAATGAGACCGAGGGGATATCCATGACTATTTGGTTAAAGCACCTGATGTATGCTCGAAGTGCTTTCTTGGGCCCCTGTTTTAGGGAAAAGAGGTTGACGCTCGTCTTCTGATAGCGTAGCAGACAAAATGGTGTTGGAATGCAGCTCGAAAGTCCTTGAAGCTGTATATGGATCAGTCTGACAATCTTCGGAACCAGCGCCGCGCTGAGCTGGAGAGAGTAGTGAGAAAGACTTGGCACTTCACCCCATCTATGTACTGGTGCAGCGTGGTCGCGTTATCAAACTTATCCAGATGATCATATGGGTCGGTCGTTCCATTGTATTACCCGATCGCCAGTGGGGAATAGTGCCTTGGTAGAGGGTCACACAAGATCGCCTGAGAGAACTGCAGATTAATCCGCTCGGGCAAAGCGTGACTTCTAGGCACCTTTTCTTTTCGCGTATCCTGAATAGGAGCATCGTCCGAAGATGACGCCCTTTCTTGGTTCGCCTGAGCTATTTCTGAGGGGTTTTGGAACATGGCATGATGAAAGGGGATGGGCGCGGGCGGCGCTTCACCTTGTGTGCCAGTCGACCCTCTCTTCTGTCCCCATATGGAAACTTGTTCTGGTCAGTCTTCTAATCCCGCTTGCCCACCTGCTGTCAACATTGTCGGCTGTTGCACTTGCCGATTGGCTAGTGCCTACTATTGCTGTTGCTCGAACATCTTCGTCGCTCGGGCTTGCACGAGCATGTTGAGCTCCTCTTTGGTGAGTGTCATGGTGGTGAGTTGTCCAGTGTCCTCCATCTTCTCAACTCGGATGTAGGTTAAGTCCCCACAGACGATGCCAAATATGATCCTGTCCGAAAGTCGATGAGATGGAAAGCTGAGGATGTGGCACTCCGGTTGACCGCCTATAGACTCCGCTCTGCCCTGCAACACAGATGATGTCAGTGCTGAGCCAGGGAAGGGGTCCCCGGTATTAGCTCTCCAATGCTCAAGTCAGTCACCGGCGATGAAGTAGAAGGCGGAGCAACAACAAGAATGAAAAGTGGCACAAATAGTATCTATTGCGTACCTCCGCCGATACTTAGACCCCCTTTATATAGATTTCCTGTAGCACACGTGCACTCTTCCCCAAGCGGGCGCGTGCCTCGAAGTTTCCCCTAAAAAGACTTGTTAGTAAAGTGTTCCTGACATAATATGTTAACGAGCCGAGCATATCTCTGATGTGATAGTGGAAGCTTCCACCGTACGATCTTCTGCCTGGTGTCAGCAGCACTAACTTCTAAAAAGATATCGATGGATATCACAGCGAGGTAATTGCTAGGCCGAGCGGGATAGCCGCTCGACCGGGACTTCATTGTTCTTGTGTATCACTCGTTCGGTCGGGACTTCGTTTCATGTGTCGCGTCGCTCGGTCGAAGTTTCGCTCTGCCAATGTCGAGTCATGCTGTCTGACCGAACGGGGTAGCTCGGCCCGGCTTCTGCATATCGTCTCTTCTTTGGTCCAGCGTCCACTACTCCATTGAACGTCGGTCATTTGACACCTTCCCGTGTCAAAGGCGGGATCGGACCGGAACCTTCTCCTCCCAATCAGGGCATGATCGCCTGACCGACTAATGATATCTGAGTATTGACCTGATCGCCCGACCGGCCGATGATATTTGAGCGTTGATCGTCTTGACTTTGACCTCCACCGTGGCAGCTATCCGCCACAGGATGGACCCCTCCTTATCACCACATCATTGTTGATCTCAAATTGCCTATATTTAAGCATGTATTATCTAGGGAACTACATTTTTTTTTTTTCAACAGTCCCTTCATGAACTTTCTCGTTTTGGTGCCCAAGTTCTTGAGCTTCTATGAGAAAATTTCCCATGTAGTTGGTTTTTATTACTCATCATTGTAGCTCTACTTCGACAAAATTACTGAGCATACAATTATAAGACCTGAGTCCAACCTCTTCAAAGAAGCTTTAGTGAGTTTAGCAATGGATTCAGGAATTCATTTGTTGATTCCATACTTTTCCTATTCATTGCAGATGAGGTATATTTTGTCAATCTTCATTAGATGAATAATTCTTCTTAGTTCACATACCTATTGGCAGCTCTGATCCATCACAGGTTGCTCGGAGCTCAAATGCTCTTCCAATGTTGTTTGCTTTAATGTGTGTGGTTCGAAGCCTTCTCCGAAATCCTCTCACATTCACATGGAACCTTATGAGCCATTTTTTTATTTCAATAACACACAATACATTACAAACAATTTTATGCATCCATTCACATTTCTAAGAAATTTCTCATCTTCAGTTGCATCAACTGATGCCATCAATTATAACATCTTCGTTGCCAAAGGTTGGGGAGTATAATAGCAGATAACCACGGGGAACTCCGTGATTTCTTAACAAATCTAGTTGCATCAGTGTGTAGAAGGTTAGAAATCTTGCTGTAAATATAAAACTTCATTCTTTAACAGCTTGCTTCCTTTCTAGAAAAGTAAATAAAAAAATCTATTCAAACTCCTCCTTTATCATTGTCACGATTATCTCACGCTGCATGCATACGTTTCATTTTGCTTGACAAAATTCTTATATCAATAAGTGACATCTACTTAGTGATACCCTTTTTTTATCCCCTTTTCTTTTATCCAACTCTCTGGTTGGTTTACTGAATCTTAATCTTTTTTGTTTCATTCAATTCATTTTCATTGTTGTAACTCTTAACACATTTTATTTTTCTCATAGAAGATTGCACACTTTGGTTGGTAATGAACTTAATAGGTACGAGAACTTATTAAGTATGAGCATCATTTCTTCCTTTAAACCTCTTTGCTTCATGTCTTCCTTCAAAATTATGTCTTTTGCTGAATGAACGCTTGTAGTAATTTTTGTATCTCATTAGATTGGAAATTAGCAAATGTAGTAGACATCTTGTTCTGAGCATGTTATGTTTAAATTAAATGTCAAATGCTAGTATTTACATTATGTTTGTATGTTTCCATTTGTGCACAACTTGCATACCTTTTAACTATACTACTATCTAATGAGAATTAGGGGTAGGATTACTGATAGTGTGTGATTGATAAACATATATGAGTCATCATTGATGTAATCTTAAATAACAAATATTTGCTAATAAGTTTAAAATTTCAATTCTGTTAAGAGAAGCATAGAGTTCCATTGAAGGAACCATATCTAGTTCTCTTGTTCTGCAGTATTACCCTTTTGCTCAAGTCGAAGCTAAAGCTAAATCATTTTACTCCTCTTCAAAAGCTATCATTCTAAGTTTAGTACTCTAATAAATTTATTATTCTCTTGTTATATTAAAATTAAGTTATTAACATTATACTTATTATATTTTAATTTGCAGTATCAATCAAGAACGTGTATTACTATCAATCTCAATATGATAAAGTAAAATGTAAATTTGTCTACTGTTATGTGGGTGTCTAACTATTGTGTATGTTGTGATATAAATTTACAAGTTGTATTTAGAGATTTATGAATACACTTTTAGATGAAGTTGGTCAAATTTATTTTTTGTGAATACATTTTTTGATAGTATTTGGTAGATATTTGTGATATATTTATTCAATTTTAATGGTGAAAATATTTTATTCATTTAAAACTGTATTACAGTAAAATATGATCAATTACTTTTACGCTAAAAATAGATGATGAAGTAATACAATACAAAAGACTTCAACAAATTTACATAGTGACACAGTTAAAGAAAACATTTACTTCACCGTAATATAAAAACTATGAAGTCATATAAATAATTTACTTTATCAATTCAATGCAACTTGTGAAGTCATATTTGCTCAACTACTTTGGTACATTTACGAAACCGATGAAGTAATAGAGTTTTTCTACTTTGAAATCAGTCTAATTTCAAATTAGTTTTTGACCTGACAAAGACTTTGGTATTTTGTTGGAAATGCGAAGTCTATCAATATTTTCACATTGTGAATCTCAAACCCTTGCACCGACTCCCGCCCAGTCTTGGCGACAGACTCTCTCTCAACCTCGATGATAGACTTCATCTTAGTCTCAACGACAGACCACCTCTCAGTCTTGGCAATAGATTCCATCTCAGTCTCGGTGACAGACTTCCTCTTAATCATAGAGAAAAACTACCTCTTAGGCCTTGCTGTAATCACTGGCATCATCTCTATCTCAACCCTCATTCGCTGACACCCTCGCTTAGCATTGTATCTCATCATTGTTTCAGTCTCAGTTCAAAGCTTAACTTTATCTATTCTCAAGGTAACTCCACATTTACCTCACCTTTTTTGTTCTCAAGACAAGCCTATACCCTACAAGATTTGTTGATAGTAATTGTGAATATTCTAGAATGTGTGACATCTTGAGAATGAGGGTGATTATAAGATTGTCAGATTCGGTCTCCTAGATATATGCTCTCCTACAAACACATGATGCTGGATAAATGAAGTTGCAACTAATAGCTTTCGAATTTGGTTCCCTCACCAGTGACCACAATAATGACATTTCGACTGACATGGAGACGTTCTCTAGACAACCATATAAACATTCAGGAAGGTAATGACAAAGGATTCCCAATTCTCTCGAAATCCTAGACCAGGTTCTACCTGTTTTCTCCATCTTATTCTTCTTACATATTACCTCAACCAAATCCTAACTTAAGCGTCGGAGTGGTATTCATCCCACGGCTAGTCTAACTCTGTTTTGAAGTGCATTTCAGGCTCTTTCATCTCAGTGTTCGATGGTCTTCAAAGAAAACGTGTGTCAGTAAGTTCGTTGACTAGTGGCTTGACAATCTATTGTATTTGACTGGAACACTGTTCAATATTATTATATGTTGTCACAAATAGTAAATTATGCACCTATCATATATTTGTATCAACAAGGTAAATTCTTATTGTAACAATTACGACATCGTAACTGTTACAAATATTATAGTAATTATAGTTTCATTATTACTACTACGTATACTAAATTTATTCAAAAATATTCATATTGTAATAGTTACAATTTAGATGCTACAAAACTTACAATTACAATTTCTATTCAACAACATTCATAAATGATGTAGTAGTTATGATTTTGTTATAACTATTATAATTTCTGCTATAATATTTTTTAGTAACTACGGTTTCGTACTTGATAGTATATAGACTTGTCCTATTCATATAATTGGTTCACTAATTTAAATTTAATGCATGCGATATTAAATTAATATACTTTAAAATAATCATTTTACATAGACGATTGTGATGAAACATCTTTTTAATAATTTTTTTAAAAAAAATACTCATATAATGATTTAAAAACTAACATGTTATGATTTCTGACCAAATCTCATGATTTCTGACCAAATAAGGGAGGTATTTGGTACGCGTGTTTTCCATTTTCATTTTCTAGAAAACGCGTGTTTTCTGAAAAACGGTGTTTGGTTTGCGTTTTTCGCGCGCGTTTTCTAAAAAATTGACTATCATTTTTTAGAAAAACAGAGAATGATAAAAAATTATTTTCTATTTTCTAGAAAACACACGTTTTCCAGAAAATGAAAATGAAAACGGTGCAAATCAAACGCACCCTAAGGTTTTAAAACCTCTATGTATAAGGTGGGATGAACTTTCTATGAAAGACTGTTCATTAAAATTTATTTATACTTCTTAATTTATTTTAATAATCGATAAAAAGAATTATAGATTTATTAGTCACATTCCCGATCAATCGGACAGTAAAAATTGAGTAATTAGATTTTAGAAAAAACTCAAATGACAAATTTTTTATCTGACGCACCTCAGCCATTGGCCACCACGTGGCTCTGGCTTCTGTTGCGGATCCGCCACGCGAAGCGACATGCAAATGTAGTGGCACTCGGTATCAAAACTGCTTTCCCTCTCGATCGCGCCTGTGCGCGCCCTTCGACTACGACAGCTATGGCAGCGAGGCTGTTGATCTGTGCGAGCGGACTGCTGCTGGTGACGTTGCTGTTGCTCTCCTCCTCCTCGAGCCGTCTGGTCTCGGCGTGCGGTTCGACAACGGATGAGTGTGACGCCCGCGGCGAAATGGAGAGAAGGCGTGGAGTAGCTAAGGAAGCGAGGGAGAGGTACGAGGTGGCCAAGGAGAGAGCGTCGCAGGTAGCGGGCGATATGGGAGCCAAGATGCGAGATGACATGAAGATGATGGACGACCATGAGCTTTAGCCTGTTTTCCAACCCAAAAATCTAAGCCTAATCTTACGAGCTTAATAATGGGTAATGCTTAATGCCCCCATAGCACTTAAGTTCCTGTATTGCTTATTCCACTTCCCATCGATCAATAAACAAATCAGAAAAATACATAGCTTCTTAGTTAATTAATTAGCAAGATTAATTTAGCTCCTTTTTTTTGTTTTTGTTTTTCTAGATATCTTGAGCCTTCGATCCAACTATTATGGGAGACAACAAATCTTTGAGGTGGATAATCTGACCTTACAAACTGGTTCAACAATTAGCTATCGAAATATTCAATCGCTAAGTGCATTTAGCGAGTGATTGAATATTTTGGCCACACTAATTTTTATTGCCAACTTCATTTTAGCAATCGGAATTTTTTCGCTGCTAAATTTATTAACAAATAATTAATTCCATCGCTAATTTATTTTTAGCAATGGAAATTAATTCCATCGGTAAACGAATTTGCGATTGCTAAATTTAGCAATGGATGTGTAATTTCCGTTGCTAAATTTAGCAACGGAATTTATTTCCATCTCTAAATTTAAGGATACAATTAAATTTTTGTAGCTAATTTTAGGTCAAAATTTGTTAAAATATCTTTTAAAATAATAAATCCTAATTACAATGTTGGTGCAATCGTCTTTAAATAAAAGTTAACTAGTTTGACTGAGCTTGAGTTAGCTCGAGCTTAAGTTTCAATGTTTGACAATATGTGAGAGAGAAGTCAAGTAGGTCAAGGGAGGACTGGAGGTTAAGCGATGAAAAGTCTTAATTGGAGGTTATGTAATTAAAAGTCTTAACTAGAGGTTAGGTAATGAGAAGTCCTAACTGTTGGTGCAGTTAGCATTGGTAGTCAAACTTAAATTTTGATGAATGACATATGGTTTAAAGTTAGATGTTGTGTGTTCATCGAATTACTAAGTATGCAGGACTGAAAGACTTGATAGGATCTGACATCAAGCTGAAGTCCAGTTAAGTCTGGAGGACATGTAACTGGAGGGAAGCCTAAATAAGTTGATATCTGATACAAAGTTCAGTTGGATCTATGAGACCTAACAACTAGCTGAAGTTCAGATGGGGCAAGAGATTAGAATTAAGACTACAAGTAGTAAATTAAGATAAGCAACTGGAAGAGATATACAGTGAGGACTCCTAGTCTTGGTAAGACAGCATCTAACTCATAAATGTTATTATTTTTCACACTATTATCTATTATGCTAACTCAGTGATGCAGGAAATCAAAATTAGAGTTAGGGCATTCCAGGCACTTGGAAGGGATCCCAGCGCTCAGACGTCCGGGTAACCATATAGGATCCAGACATCCGAAATGGCCCGAATCCAGCTTCACGTGTAGATGATGTTGGATCGAAAATAATTTAGATATCTTCACAATAGCATGATATTGTCCACTTTGGGGCTAAACCCTCATGATTTTGCTTTTGGGCTCAACTTTGATCTTTTTCCATGTGTTTTCAATGTGGGACTATGTTTGCAACCTTACAACCTCAACAATCCCCCCTCAAACAAAGGACCACAGGCTTCCCATGTCTGATCCTCGACCCACCAGGTCTTCCTGCCCCTCGGTCCACCCGACCTACTAGGACTTCCTTGCCTAGCCGCAACTAGGACTTCCTGCCTGGTGTCTGGTCCTCTTGATCCAAACATAGGAGCCCCCACTTTCTTTATTCGAGGTCAATATTGTACCCACATGGGTCAATCAGATCATAGCTCTTATGCACAGTCGGCGGTTAAACCTTTTGACAGTCCGTGCTCTGTTACCAATTGTACGATCGAAAAGAATTTAGATATCTCCATAATGACATGATATTGTCCACTTTGGGCCTAGACCCTTATGGATTTGCTCTTGGGTTCTCCCCAAAAGGCCTCATGCCAATGGAGATATCTTTTCTCTTATAAACCCATGATCTTTTCCCATGTGTTTTCAATGTGGGACTATGTTTGCAACCTTGCAACACCAACAGATGAGTTGGCAGACACTGATTGATTGGTCTATGTCAACTTCTAGGCATCCAGGAGTGGTCCAGACGATCGGGAAGGGATTGAGGTGAATTGGATAGAGCTTCACCGAGGTCCAGCCATGTCAACAATCAAGGCACCTGAAGGTGGTCTAGACGCCCAGAGTTGGATAACTCAGGGTCGAAGCAGGATCAGATAAGCTTCAGTGGAGGTGCCCGACGTGGTCCAAGCGCTTGGATGAGCCTATCAAAGTAGCTTCGACCAACGACTTCATTGCCACAACTTTTCTATGTGTTTCCTCAATCGTCCGACTGCTTTGACTTCTTATTACTGTTGTGCTCTGACGTTGCTATACCCGACTACTATAAATGGACCAACTCCAACATCCAAGCTAATTAATTCTCCGTCTTCGGTTGGGTAATGTTTAATTTTATATAATTAATTTTGCATAAGGAAGTGTAGGCCTGTTACACTTTTCTTCCTTTTCATTGTATTCAATTGCGATTGATCTCAGTAGATTATCCATCGGAAAGGTCCAAAGGGCCTAGTGTTAGTTAGAGCCCTAGAGTCAATCATTTGATGATTGTATTATGGACTTGTTGTATCATATTCCTATATAAATAAAGACATTTATTTTTGGTTATTATACTTACTTGTATTGGTGCCAAATAAACTAAGTAGAATAGCGTCCTTGAGTAGAAGATTCTCACCTATATCAATTGGTTAGTTGAACTGATTGTGAGATGATATAGGGAACACTACTCTTAATCATTCCTAGTCGAGTGTTAACATTCGGGGACAATGTTAATGCAATAAGACTAGCATGTAGGTCAACTCGATGACTTGATCTCACAAGTCATGGATATAGAGATATCAAGTTGACACATGGGTATGCATTGGAGAATGTATACTAAATGACCCGCCATGAAAAAGTATCATGGATCGTTATATGAGTGTCATATACTTTCTCATGTGACTATTAGTATGACTACTAGACCTTAGACCTGAAGTCACCATGGTCCCTACATAAGGAGTTATGTACTTTGATTTCGTCAAACGTCACCCGTAACTGAGTGGACTATAAAGGCGATTACTGGGTATGTAACAAATTATGCAAAGGAATGTGAGTGATGTAGATGGGATCTATCCCTCCTATATGACGGGAGTGACATCGATATTCTTGATAGAGTGAGACCACGAAGTGTATGACCATGCCCAAATAAGTCAATATGAGATATTGAGCTTATTTGATTTAGTGAGTCTACTTGGAGTTCAAGATTTAGATTGATTCACTACAAGAATTTTTGCATTCAACAACACCCAATAGACAACGCTTTTTAATAAAAACGTTGTCGTTCTTTGTTTTACAACGCTTTTAGTGAAAAACGTTGTCTATGGTATTTACTTTTTACTAAAGACAACGGTTTTTAATGAAGTGTTGTCTTTAGTGTTGTTGTTTATGGTCAAAGACAACATTTTTTTAAAAAACGTTTTTTAAAGTGTTGTGTATGTTTCCCCTAAACTCACTTAAAATAAATTCGCAGCCCTCGCTTTGCTAAACTCTAAACCCTCAACGCGCGCGCGCCTTCTCCTCACCACTCCTCTCCACGAGTTCTCCTCTCCACGAGTGCCTTCTCCTCTCCTCTCCACGAGTGCCTTCTCCTCTCCTTCTCCTCTCCACGAGCGCCTTCTCCTCTCCACTCCTCTCCACGAGCGCCTTCTCCTCTCCACTCCTCTCCTTGCCGCGTGATCTCCTCTGAACCCTAATCTCGACCCAAACTCCTCACGCAAAACTCCTCACGCCGGCCCAACTCCTCCAAGTCGAGATCCCTAATCTCGCATTTCCCCATCTCCTCAATCAAAGTCAGCTTACCCTTCCTAATCTTCTCACGGCTCCTCAACTCCTCTGAACCCTTCGATCTTAGTTCCTTCCTCGCAGAGCAGATTCGAGAGTAGGAGGAACGGAAGAAAGAAAGGTAAAATTTCTTCCATCCCTCTAGAATAAGATTTTGTTTATTTTTGATTATTTTCCGAACTAGCCATTTTGCCGGATTCATACTGCATCAATTTTCCCCCTCCCCTGATTGTATTTTCTCATGATTTAATCTGGAATTTTTAAACGTTTAGCTATAGACTTTGGCAGTAGGTATTAATCCTTAAAAATAGCATGAAGCATATAACATGCTATCCTTTTTTCTCAAATTCAGTGTGAAGCTGTTGGCCAAGTTGCAGATATTATTCACATTCCAGCCTTTCTTTGTCGTCAGGTATAATGTGCAACTTGAAATTAATCAATCTCTAGTGTTATTCTACTATTATTTTTATTGTGTACCCTTAATGCGCAGAGAATATCTCTCATTTTTATTGTATCTAAAACTTGTGTTCTGCATTATCTCATCTTAATTCTGGGCAGTGACTTGTGCCTACTCAGTTTGTTGAATTTATATCAACTACTATTGTTATATTTATGTCACTTGCCTTCTAAGAGCTTAATGGCTTAAGTATGATTTAATACATCATGCACTATTGCATTGAGTTGCTTATGTTGATGTCCCTTTGAGGAAGTTGCAGATTCTCAAGTGCTAAAGAAACAAAGTTGCTTATTATAAGTTATAATTCAAGCATTTTCCTGGAATGGTTTCATTTTTCAACTAAAGGTTAACATGTTTCAATAGAGAATATGTTTTGGTGAATGCTCCAATATTATATGACTCTACAATTTATACCAAGGCAAAAGTACCTAACTACCTATACGTAGACTCTAACAAACATGTACATATGGATAATATAGATAACTAGGTTATCTCCCCAAGTGAGAAATTTGCTATTGGGATTGCATTTTGATGAGAAACCTGTATGGTCAAAAATTTTCAGGTAGAAATACAATTTTGATTAATTGTTTAAATATTTTGTTATAGTTTCACACTATTGTTTGTGTTAATATTTTTAGGTATTAGCTCATTGTTGATTGATTAGTTATAAAGAATGGACAAAGATTGGATGTCAAAGGATAGACTATCACGTGAATATGAGAATGGAGTTGAGTCTTTCTTGCAATTTGCAATGGAAAACACTAATGATCCGAATATGGGAATATCTTGCCCATGTGCAAAATGTGGCAATCTAAAGAAGAAAAATATACAAACTATCAGGGCACATCTGTATTGTAACGGTATAGATATGACATATCATACATGGATATGGCACGACGAAAGATCTACGATAGGGATTTCACAAAATGAAAGTGACCAAGTAGGGCCAAATGAATATGTTCGTGAGGAACCAATAAATATGGTTCATGATGCATATGATAGTTATGTTGAGAATCCAACCCAATTGAATTAGCTTCTTGAAGAAGCAAAGACACCTTTATATCCGGGATGCACTAAATTTACAAGGTTATCTGCAATTGTGAAATTATTCAACTTGAAGGCCAAATATAGTTGGAGTGATAAAAGTTTCACTGACCTACTCAGTTTGTTAGGAGAAATACTTCCAGATGACAATAAATTGCCTTTATCTCTGTATGATGCAAAGAAAAGCTTATCTGCATTAGGGATGGATTATGTAAAAATTCACGCTTGTCCTAATGATTGTATCTTATACCGGAAGGAGTATGAGGATTTAACTAATTGCCCTACTTGCGGGATGTCAAGGTGGAAGTTGGGAAAAAAAATATGATAAATGAAGGAATTCCTGCCAAGGTTTTGTGGTACTTCCCCCCTATTCCAAGATTTCAAAGAATGTTTCGGAATAAAGAGATATCTAAGGAGTTGACTTGGCATGCCGAAAAAAGACTTTGTGATGGATATTTACGCCATCCAGCTGATACACCTTCTTGGAAAATAGTTGATCGCAAATGGCCAGATTTTGGTATTGAGGCAAGAAATCTCAGATTGGCTATATCAGCTGATGGGATGAATCCTCATGGTTTAATGAGTTCTGCATATAGTTGTTGGCCAGTTTTAATGATTACTTATAATCTTCCTCCATGGTTGTGTATGAAGAGAAAATTTATGATGCTCACATTGTTAATTTCTGGTCCCACAACCGGGAAATGATATTGATGTTTACTTAGCACCTCTAATTGATGACTTAAAATGCTTATGGGATATAGGTGTCGAAGCATATGATGCATATCGCCAAGAAACTTTTATGCTTAGGGCTATCTTATTATGGACGATCAATGATTTTCCTGCATATGGGAACATGTCAGGATGCATTGTGAAAGGATATCATGCATGTCCTATTTGTGGTGAAGATACCTATTCAACAAGGTTGAAGCATAGTAGGAAAATGTCTTATACAGGTCATAGAAGGTTTCTACCTGCAACTCATCCTTATCGAAGGCAACGGAAGGCATTTAATGGGAACCAAGAATTTAACCCTGCTCCAAAACCATTAAGTGGCGATGAAGTTTTTGAAAGAGTTGAAAGAATTAATTGTCATTGGGGAAAAATGAGTAGAAAGTCTCAGTCGAATGATGATGTAAAATCATGCTGGAAAAAAAATCAATTTTCTTTGAACTTCAGTATTGGAAACATCTATACATTCGACATGTTCTTGATGTGATGCACATTGAAAAGAATATTTGTGAAAGTCTTATCGGAACGTTACTTGATATTCCAGGAAAAACAAAGGATGGAGTAGCAGCGAGATTAGACCTTTTGGAAATGAATGTCAGGATAGATTTGGCACCAAGGATGGGGGAGAAGAAAACATTTTTGCCAGCAGCCTGTTATACACTTAGTAAGGATGAGAAAAGGAAAATTTTGAATTCTTTGTTTGGAATACAACTTCCATCATGTTACTCATCTAATGTTAAAAACCTCGTGTCGTTGAAGGACTTAAAACTTATTGGCCTTAAGTCACACGACTACCACGCTTTAATGCAACAATTGCTTCCTGTGGCGATACGTGGTGTTTTGCCCAAACATGTTAGAGACACTATCACTCGCTTGTGTTTCTTCTTCAATGTGTTATGTAATAAAGTGATAGATGTTTCAAGGATGGATGATATGCAAAGAGAGATTGTGACAATATTGTGTTTACTTGAAAAGTATTTCCCCCTTCATTTTTTGATATAATGATTCATTTAAGTGTTCATCTTGTGCGGGAGGTGAAACTGTGTGGACCGGTTTGGTATAGGTATATGTATCCATTTGAAAGATACATGAAGATTTTGAAAGGTTATGTGCGAAATCGCAATCGACCTGAAGGGTGTATGGCTGAATCTTATATTGCTGAAGAGGCTGTTGAATTTTGCTCAGACTATCTGTCTAGTGTGCACACAATTGGGATCCCATCAAGTCATCGACAAATAGAACTTACTAAGCCTTTATCAGGTGCAGTAGTCTACTCCACTACTCACGATGAGTTGACGCAAGCACATCGTTATGTATTGGCAAATGATGCTGAGATTGATCTCTATATCGAGTAATGTATCTAACTTATTAATATTTTAATGTGGTTTGCTTACATTCTGTTGGTTTATTTATACCAAATAATTTGATTAGGGAACACATGACGTATTTGAATGCAAGATTTCCTCGTAAGGCTAAGTCCAAGAAGTGGTTACAAGATGAGCATAATCGAACGTTTATTACTTGGTTGCGTGATCGTGTAAGTTTCTTTAGTATTACATATTGGCATACATTCATTTTCATATTTATGCATAATTAAAATTTATTGCATAAAAATTTAGGTTGTTGATGTAGTTGACCATTCCACTCATCAAGTTTCAGAAAGATTGATGTGGATAGCTCGTGGGCCTAACAAGCAAGTACTAAAATACTCTAGCTATTTGATTGATGGGGTTACTTATGCTACAAAAGAGCGTGATGCTATACGAGTTGTTCAAAACTCCGAGTCAACTTAGTTGCAAAGACAATGCAAGTTGCAAGTGCAAAGGATAAAAATCCTATTGTGTCAGATATGGTTTTTTATGGAGTTATAGAAGAAATATGGGTAGTTGATTACCATAAATTTCAACTTCCAATGTTTAAATGTAATTGGGTGGAGCATAATAACGGCATTAAAGTAGATGATCTTGGTTTCACATTGGTAAACCTCAATAGACTTGGATTCAAATCTGACGCTTTTATCCTGGCAAGCCAAGCAAAGCAAGTATTTTACATTGAAGATCCTGAAGATCCTTTATGGAGTGTTGTACTTGCAACACCAAACAGAGACTACTTTGAATACCTAAAGGGCGAAGAGTTAGAGGACACTGCTATCCACTATCAATGTTTTAGTAGGGGGTTACCATCAATGGATATTGACGGAGAAGATGATAATGAACCACCATGTATTCGTGAAGATTGTGATGGAAGTTGGATTGACAATATTTAATTGCTGAATTTTTGCTTTTGAATATAAGTGTGTAAACAATTTACCTATGAGGATGAATTTGTGGACAATATTAATATGTTATATTCCTCACTTTAATTCGAATCAGATATGTTGTGATGTTGCTGCAAGTTTCTGCTTTTATCTTTTATTTTTTTTCATACTGTTGTGAATTTGTTGGTGTAAATATATCATCTTGCTGTGAGTTTATGCATGTTTCTAACTAAACTTATGTTGATCAGTCTAAGTTGTTACAGATCAATGGATTCTACTAGAAAGAGTAAGAGAATAGGGCAACTTGCAAAGTTGGACAAGGGTAAAGAAGTCATTACAGCTGCCCGTGAAGAGAGTTGCGAGGGTGATAAAGTGTTGGATTCCAAAGACACTATCTCCTCAAGAACTTCTAGAGGTCGCACACAGTTGGATAAGATTACAAAGCAAAGAATGCAAGGTATTAGAAATGAGGTGTCATTCAATAATTTTGGACAACCGATAGGACCAGCTGCTGTAGCCATGCAAAGTTACATTGGTGTCTTGGCTCGGCAAAAGGTTAATATTAAATACAAGACATGGAAGCAAGTCCCAATTGCTGTCAAAGAATTAATATGGGAATCAGTCAATGTAAGCAAGTTAGCATGTTTTAACAATTATAATATTTCACTACTAATGATAGATATATTTTATGTTTGTCTTAATTAATCTTATTAATGTTTTCCACTTATTTGATGTACAGTTGATTTATAATGTTGACTCAAAGTGGAAAAAGGGATGTTTGAGGTCTGCAAACAGTAAGTGGAGGCAATACAAGACCCATCTCACCCAAAAATTTATTTTAAGCAGGCGTGACAAACCTGAGGAGTTGAATGAGCCACCTGTTGGCTTTGAAATTACAAGAGAAGATTGGCGTGCGTTTGTCATTAGTCGCATTTCTGAAGATTTCATTGTAAGATTCTAAATTTTTTCTTTTGAAACTATTCGATCATAATTCATTATGTATTATTCAAATTTGATATGTCGCCTGTTTGAAATAACTAGAAACTCAGTGATCAACAAAAAGAGCGAAGGAAAAAAAATAGATATCCTCATCGACTCTCACGCAAAGGGTATGCACGCTTTGCTGAAGAAATTGTAAGTATTTTTAAAATATATTTCCTCTAAGAACCCTCTAATTGATTCACATTAAATTATTTCACATTTGTTATTTGATTTTTCTTTGTTGTAGGGGACTGAATTATGTGATGATAATGACATCAATAGAGCTATTATGTGGAAGAAAGGACGCGCCAACAAAGGAGGAGAGTTTGAAGGTGAAGATTTGGTGGACACAGTACACAAGATTGTAAGTAAATTTTCATGTTCTTCTGATAATGACTTCAATATATCTTCTAGTTTTCGAGAGTAAAGTTGCATGCATGCATACCCTTTGCGTGAGGAAGCCAAGGCAAGCAGTGCAATGAGGAGTTTAACGACCATTCCTTGCATAGCTTGAATTCTCAGTACTAGAGCATGTATTGAGGAAGTAAATGGTGAATGAATGCATTGAGAGCTTAGAGGTGACGGGTTTATATAGAACAGATGTGGATTTACTAGGTATCTAGGTTTGAAATGTTCTTACTTGGAGAAGAGATCAAGTCAAAAAGTCTATTACATGCAGTGGTTTCCTTTTGCTGCAATCAATTAATGGTGAATGCATTGAGAACTTAGAGGTGATAGCTAGAGTTTCTATAGAACAGATGCAGATAAATCAACCAGGTTTGAAACGTTCTTGGCAGTAAGCAATTTGTAAGCTTCAGTAACCCAAGGGCCAGTAAAGTTGTTCCCCAGACCACTGCTCTGAAGCTTCTATTATGTTTTCCCACTTGATTGGTGACAAATAAAGCTCCTTGTCTCCTTGAGCATTCTCTTTGTGCTGTTTTAGTTTGAATTAAAGCATAAGATTCATGAATCGAACTTGAGAGGTTGGGAACAACTTTACTTTTGATTATTCTTTCCTGCAACTCCAGACAATTAGCTTCAATTATGTGGTGGTCCTCTCTTTATGGGTTTGTGTAGTGAAAATTTATTAAAATTTTGTCATTTTATTAAACTTGTAGTCAATTGCTCAATCAAATATGTGCCTTTTTTAGAACTGTGCAGAAGTAAATATATGATTGAATGCCAAAAAAGGAAAAAATATTTCAAAGTCAACTTCATATTTGTTCAATATGACTTACTAAGCACTTGACTTGAGCTATCACGGGAAGAATCGGCCTGGACATCAGTATTTTTTAAACCAATATTGCATATCCTTGGTAATTATCCTTGGTAAAGTACTGATAATTCTTTTTAATGTTGCATTACAGGATGAATATATACAGCAAAAGAGGGAGGGTAAGTTGCAATGCGAAGGAGCAAAAGAGGATATTCTTACCAAGGCACTTGAAACTCAGGAATATTCTAGGCGTGTCCGGGGTATCGGAGGTCATATCAACCCAACAATCTATTTCAATGTTGGTAGAACAAGGAAGAAATATGATGTTACCCTAGATATAATCGCTGAGCATAAAAGGGAGCTGAAGGAGGCGAAGATGCAAATTTTAGAACAAGATGTACGCATCCAAAAACTTGAAGCATTAATGCATAAAAGGGGTGCATGGGACAATTCAATTGATGACAAAGGCAGTTGCTCGGTGAAGTTTCATCAGAAGAATATTGAAGAAGATGACGTACAGATTGTGGGTAAAGACGAAGTTTTACAGGTAAAATACAAGTTATAGTGATATTCATTATTATTATAGCATTATAAACTAAATATAATCAACATGTTTTTTTTTTAATATTTTAGGGTCAATCAGTTGCATTGACATTGGAATCTTGCTCAAATATTGCTACATATGGTACAATTATTTGTTTCAATGGCATGGAAAAAATGCTTCATGGTATTCCATTTCCCAAGAATTGCATTCGAGTCTCCATTGATCAAGCAGTGGACAAATCCGCTCCTTTGCCATATCCAATTCCAAGTGAATGTGAAGTAATTGGTGATGCCATAGGAACTGTTGTGGCTTGGCCTGAACAGCAGATTGTGAAGCAAGATGAGGTATATGAGATATTATATTTCTAATTATATTGTCACTTTATTATTATATTTCTAATTATATTGCCACTTTATTATTATTCAACCTAGCTATCTAACTTGTTTATATTTGAAATTATTAGAAGCCTAGAAGGAAGAAGTTTGAACGAAAAAAATCAAAACCTACTTTGTCAACAAGTGTCCCAAGAGCATTACATATGTTATATTGTTACAGTAAGCATGCTCTAGATGGAGGAAAATGTATATCAATGTGCTTAGATAATGAAGTGTTTGATGAAGATTGTGAACTTTTTCTTGACCTTGAGGACATCAATTCTTTGTATCATTTGGAGTCAATTTCAGGAAATTTGATCGTTGCCTACATATGGTAAGTAAGTTTATTTAAGCAATTTCAACAACTTTTTCATCACATGTTTGCTTCCCAATTTTAGCAACTTATTATGGTTTATTGTTACAATTTCACCAACTTATTATGAGTGATCATTATTTTTTAATCCACATGATTGTTTTGTATCTAAATTTTATTATTTAGTATCTAAATATTATTTTCTCAGTTGCAACTGCATTGCTTTACTTATGCTGGGAAATTACTGCATTGCTTTATGTTTGTTGGGAAATTCTAATATCTAGCAAGACAGAAAATCCCTGATTTGAACTGCAAGAAGTTTACTAATATTGTTGTGTGAACAAGTTTACTCTTGAAAAATTCAACTTCTAGTAATTTTCTCATACCATGTTATTCTCATTAAGTTAATAGTTCATCATTTCTATTGAGAGGTTTACTAATATCAATTGATGTGGTACACTTTACATAAATATAGCTCATTCATTTTCAACCGACCCTTAATGTTTGCCTTCTGCCATTTGTTCTTCTAGACAGGAAGTACTTTGCTCATATCTTTTTTCTTGTATATTTTTAAGTATCTTAAATGTGCTTGTCCTCAAGAAATAAAAGAATTTGCATGTATACATTTCTGGTATGTTTAATATGCAAGACTGTTCATAGTAAGTTCTCATGTATGGATGTTACTATCATCAGCCATAACTTAGTGTTATGAGTGATCATTATTTTTCCAACTTATTATGAGTGTTTTGTATCTAAATTTTATTATTTAGTATCTAAACATTTTTTTCTTTGCAATGATAGGTGTCTGTATAAAAAGATGGTGAAAGATACCAAGACAAAGAAATTCAGATTTATGAATCCTCACAAACTCCCATATCTGGCAAAAACGGCACAAGACAAATCAGTTAAGCTTGAAACCCTGAATCAAAGGGCAACTCTTTTAGCAGATAAGCTGACAAGTGCATCAACAGATCAACTAGTGTTAGTGCCATGTAATGTCGGGTAAGCAAGAAGTAAAACATCACTTTCAATTGCTTCCTTTCGATAATTTATTCAATTTTATGATCTAATCCTATGTATTTGCCTAGTTTCCATTGGAATCTTAGTGTTATTGAACCTTACAAGGAGGCTATTTACCTGCTGGATTCCCTAAGTTGCCGCATTCGCGATGATGATTCAAAATACGTAATGGAAATGTGAGTTCAGATTTCTTTTAGTAAATATTTATTATAATACTGAGCAAGAAGCTGTAGATCTTATAATCAGGTAAAGTAGAAAAAGTTAACTACTTCATTATGCTTTCATCTTAGTATTTGTATATTTGATTTGTCTTCTTTGAACCAGCTTCAAGTCAAAAAGCCAGATCCTCTAGATAGCTGTTAAAAATAAGGTATTATTTGGTTTGTCAGTGATCTTAATATTTGGTAATATTTGGTCTTTGATGCTCACGACAGAGTTCCAACGCTGCATGATTACCTTGTTCAAGCAGATTGCTCGCTGCCTCAGTAGCTCGCATTTTCAGGTTTGTTTCATCATTGATATTCCTTCTTTTTAGTGTTCTATATTAAAAGGAAATACTAACTGTCGATGAGATTGTTATCCTCTTGCTTGAACATGAACCAAAGTATATAAATTTGACCTTTTGATCTGAAAGTATAAAAAAAAGTTAATTGGATACTAGTTTTTTATTTTTTTTTGCAGTTGCATTTGTTGTATTTTCATATGTTTCTCAGTGAACTTCTAAACAATTCTTTTTTCATTAATTTATTAAGGCTTATTATAAGTTTCAGTTTGATGGTGCAAATTGTTTTCTTTTGTAATCCATCTGTTTCTTCTTTGGTTTAGGAAAGTTGAAGTGAATCCCTTGATAGTTGTTTCATAGGTTTGTTCCATTATTTTCCAGTACGTACTGGAATCACTATCAATAGCCCTCAAGGACTGTTTACAACCTTGCAATCAAATTAATTGGACTTATAATCTAATGTATGGTCATCTGGAGCATGAATATTGGAGGATTCATGAATGACTCTTCGGATGATGAATGTATGTCATTTAATATTGGTTCATGTATTTATTTAGATACATCTTGAGTATTCCTATAAATACCCTATGTATTTAACAATTCAAAGATGAAGAAAATCAGAAGTAGTTGAACACTAACACTTGGACGCCAACATTTTTGAGTTGGCGCCTAGATTTGACCATCTAACAGACACGGCTAAAGGATCAACTTCTATGAACACCCTTAATAACTTATACAGATATTTGTGAACAATTAGGTTGGTGGCTATCATTTATCCTCCCTTTTTGTTGTTTTTTCCATGTACCCAATGCAGCTTTCATTTCAAAGGTTCCAAGCTGATGAACAAGGATGGGTGGACACAATCAAGTCAGTGCGATTTGGAGGAGCTGTCAGGATTAGTACCATGGATTGGCTTGGGCAATCTCAATATTTGCGTCAAACTGTCTTCTGGCCTTCCCTATCATCTGCAGTATCTGAGGTATACTATGCACATTTACCGTGAATTTTCCTTATTGAGCTTGGGCTAGTGATAGTTACGAATGTATTTTATTTCAAGAACCGTATAAGCAAGTGTTCGTGCATCTAGTTTTATAACAATGCACTTCGTATCTTTGATCTAAAAAGCTTCTGAAACAAGTCATCTTCTCCAAGCATGCCCTGGTCAACATGCTAGTCACCTACTGGAGTCATTTCCTCGATGGCACGGATGAATACCTGAAATCCATCCTCTACTCCACCATTCTTTGCCACTCCTCAAGCCGAAACAACTGCAAAGGTAGAGTCAACATCAAGTATTACATTGTGCCCGGCTACAAGAAGACCGGGGCCGCAAAATCCAATAAAGACAGGTCAAACATCAAGTAGCATTTTGTAACTTATTCCTCTTAGGTTATATGCTTGGTTAATATATATGCTTAGAACTTGTAAAGACAGGTCAAACATTAATATGCTTGGTTAATATATCCATCTACAGCACTCCCGCTTTTTCCTCTAAATATGATTTTCATTTAGCACAGAACTAATGCCAATTTTTTTATTTTGATGCAGTGTTTAAAGAGCTTGAGTAGAAGTTGGCCCTAAAGAAAACTTGTCAGTTACGATATAAACACACTTACGGTATGAATTACATGTATATATAACATTGACATATTATTTAGTACGAGATTTACATGTATGAAAGTTTTCATACAAAATTTCTTGATTGCCTACAACCCCAGGTGTGCTGATGACAAGTTGAAGAAGATGGCTCTAAGAGTGATAGCTGAAAGCCTTTCAGAAGAAGAGATTGCTGGACTTAAAGAAGCAATTCCATGCGATGGACACCAACAACAGTGGTTAGTCAATGATGAGGTTTTGTAAAACTTGTGTGTTTGAAAAATTATTGTCATGAAGTTAAGGATAACTTGTATGATACAAATTTAATTTGTGGATCAATATGTATACATTTTGTTTGTATAATATAAAGTTTTATTTATTTGTTAAATAGTCTTATTATAAAAATGATTGTGGTTGTGGATATTCAATTATATGTAAATTTTGAGTATTTTTATAATTTTGCTATTTAAGAAAAACACTATTTTTATAAATTTAAAAAGACAACGTTTTTAAGTAATAAAAGACAACGCTTAAAAAACAATGTCTTTGAGACCAACCACAATGCTTTTAAAGCGTTGTCTTTGATATGTGCATTTTTACAACAGCATCTTTAACAACGCTTTTTAAGAACGAATAGACAACGCTTAAAAAGCGTTGTCTTTGTGACCAACCACAACGCTTTTAAAGCGTTGTCTTTGATATGTGCATTTTTACAACAGCATCTATAACAACGCTTTTTAAGAACGAAAAGACAACGCTTAAAAAGCGTTGTCTTTTTGACCAACCACAACGCTTTTAAAGCGTTGTCTTTGATATGACTTTCTACAACACCATCTACAACATCACTTTTTAAGTACATACGACAACGCCAAAAAAGCGTTGTTGTTTAGCTTTTTTCTTGTAGTGATTAGAGGATGTCATGGTCTATGCCTCACATTGATTAATCTAGATGTCTTGGATAGAAGGACACTTGTCATATATTGTGAGGAGTCACAATTAGTAGTCACAAGGTGATGTTGGATCTCAACATTCTTGTAACTTGGGTAGTAATGATGTATTGCTAGATACCGCTCATTACTTATGCTCCTAAATGGGTTTAGGGCATTGTCAACGTTACAAGAACCTATGGGGTCACACACTAAGGACAATTAGATGGAGATTAGGTTCATATGATGAACCAAGAGGATTAGATTTATTTGATGAATCAAATTGGATTAAGAGTAATCCTAATTGGGCTAATTGAGTTGGACTCAAGTTGATTCATGTGTTCAATGAGTCTAATTTAGATTATGACTCATTGAATCAATTTAATTAAATAAATTAGATTTATTATATTAAATTGGCTTGAATTAAATGGTTGGATTAGATCAACTATGAGAGAGATTAAGTCAAGTTTGACTTGACTTGAGAGGAAGATGAAGAGTCAAGTTTGACTTGACTTTATGCCACCTCATTGGTGAGTTGGCATTGAGTGGGTCAATGATGGTGCTACATATCATCATGGTTGCTTAAGTGGGATGTCACCTCATGGGAGTTACCAAGAGTTGTGACTCTTGGCATTCCATGGAGGTTACAACTCCTCTTAATGTGGTTGGCCACATCAATAGCATTGTGAGTTTTCATTTTGTGAAGTAACTCTCATCTTCTTCCTCCTAGAGCTCTCTCTTCTTGCTCTCCCTCTTCTCTTAGCTGAATACCCTAGGTGCTAGCACACCTTTGTTTGGTCCCCTCCACCTAATTTTGTTCGTGTGGATACTTCTAGAGGGTTGTCTACTTTGACAATCTTGAGATCCGGCAAACCGTTGGACTAGCGGGATAGCGAACGGCATCGCATCGAGGGCAACGCTCTTATCTAGTGTAGATCTAGACTTTAGAAACTCGTACTCATAATTTTGTTTTATTTTTCTTCGCACGGATCCGGTGACGGAGGGTTTCGGGGTTTCCGCGACGTGAAAAAGCGGTTTTCGCGGCTTGAAAAACCCAACAGTGGTATCAGAGCCACGTGCGAAGACTTGTATGAGTTTAGTTTGATTTTTTATGAAAAATATAGCTTCTGTGATTTTCTGTAAATTTAAGTTTTTATGGTTTTTATGAGTAATTTTCTCGTTGAAGCGAAGCACAAGTGTTTATACACTTGTAGGCTTCGACTACCGAGAAGATTTTTCCGAAACGGCAAGGTTTCACCCCAAAACTTTTTGGGACAACGGACTAAGGCGCTGTAGGATCGCTTAGGGACACTCGCGATGGTTAGATCGCGGGTAGGGGTGCTGCCCCTGGCCCTACAAGGGGATTCGTTCCGCGATTGCGCCCAAAAATCGCTAAACGGGACTCCAGAAAATTTTACTCGTAAAATTGTAAAAATTAGTATTAAAATTACAAAAAATTATGGAAATTACATAATTTAGAATTATGTATAATTTGTGATAGTCATCGCCCAAAAGACCCAATTGGATTGGTATATTTTGTGTTGTAATTCATAATACGGCCTGCGTACCGTCATATGATTGTGTGTGCTGTATTTTTGATACACAACCTGCGCGTCGTGCCTTTCTCTATTTATTCTTGTTGTAAATTAGTTTAGACTCGAATGTAACTCGAGTTTCAAAATTGTAATGTACAAAATTGGAGCCGTAGAAGGTCCACTCGAGACAGAGTTACGAGGAAGGCACGAGCAACACAAGGTGGTCAAAGGGAGGAGCTTGAGAAGCTGTTGACCCTAGGTTGACCATCAGATCTTCTCATTGGCTTGAGAAGATCGTAGTAGGGCCATGACTAATCACAAATTAATTTAATTAATTGCTTGTGTGTATGTGATGCATGATTAGTAATTAATTAGTGTCTAACGATTAGATTAGATCTAAATCGTGTATAAGATGCACCCTTTCGATTAGATTAGATCTATCGCGTATTTGATACACATCGACGATTAGATTAGATCTAAATCGCGTCAACTCTAATGTCTACCGTGCTGTGATACCTATCACTACCTCGATCACATGTGTTGTTGAATCTGCCAAAGCAGAGCAACACATATTATCTTGGTAGGGTACGGAGGGACAATCTTGGTCCCGCTTATCAACGCATGGGTGAATACAAACTCAATTAGATTGAGTATTCCTAGTTAACTCGGTTGGATCGAGTACTACTATAGGCATTATTCCAACGGTTGGAAAGATAGGACATAAATCACATTTATATTAATTATTAGGCGTATTAGCCAAAGCTAACTCAAGTTTTAATATAACTGCGGATAATGATCCTATAAACAAGAGTTGCATAGAGATGTAATTGGTAAATCGTTACCTACCGATCATACTAAATCTTGGGCGAATCAGCCAAAGCTAACTCAAGGGTTAGTATGATGTGGATCTTGTCCCACATGAATTATAGAATTCAGTGGGAGCATCATTTAGTTAAAGGCCTAATTAAATGATTTAAAAGAATATGATATTTATTTTCTTCATTTTTCTGTTTTAGATAACCATGACGTCGAATACGAACATCTTCTCTCTGTGTTCTGTCCTTGAGAAGGACAAGCTCAACGGAGCAAATTTCCTGGACTGGTACAGGAATCTGAGAATAGTTCTCACCCAGGAACGTAAACTGTACATTCTGGAGCAGCCCATTCCGAAGGCTCCTCCTGCCAATGCCCCGCGAGCTGACAAAGATACTTACAAGAAGCATCAAGATGACGCATTAGATGTGTCCTGTCTAATGCTCGCGACCATGAACTCTGAGCTTCAGAAGCAACACAAGTTGATGGGCGCTTACGATATGGTTGAACATCTTCGTTAACTGTATCAAGGATAAGCGCGACATGAGAGATTTGAGATCTCAAGGGCACTGTTTCAGTACAAGATGCCATATGGGGCTCCCGTAGGCCCATATGTACTCAAAATGATTGGGTACATAGAAAACCTACAGAGGTTGGAAATCCTGCTTGGCCAAGAGCTGGCCACTGACCTGATCATGCAATCCTTGCCGGATAGCTATAGTCAGTTTGTTCTAAACTATAATATGAACGAAATTGACAAGTCACTGTCCGAGCTGCTTAGCATGTTAAGAACTGCTGAGCTAAACCTTAAGAAGGCAAAGCCCCACTCTGTACTGATGGTTCAGAAATACAAGGGCAAGGGCAAGCCCAAAGGCAAAGGAAAGTCCCAAGCCAAGGGCAAAGACAAGGCACTGAAGCCTAAAGGAGGGGTCGCCAAGGATGCTACCTGCTTCCACTTGTTAGAATGTATACTAAAAGCCTAGCTTTTGGTATAAAATATTTATCTATAAATAAGAATCACATTGGTCAAATGTCTACATTTGTGATAAATGTAGTTGTTCAATTAATTTATATTGTAGATAACATGGTGTGTGGTGTCACACACAGAAGATCATGTTATCAGTACCTTATAAATTATAAACAGTAGCTCACGACCATGATGGAAAGGAACAAACCATTGGAAAGTCGTAGTATAATTAGGTGTTAGTTTATCTTAACTATATAATTACACTAGTACACTAAGAGTGTATTGAGTAGGACCATTATAGGTCGTTTCTTTTATACTGACTTTATAAAGGAACAAAGACCTCAGTTATTATGGAAGTGTGTGCTCTTAATCCTAATATAATAACAAGTACATATATTTGATATTTATTTCTTTAATTTATCAATGGGTGAGATTTAGTTCGATGAATCAATAAGCCTGATAAGTAGGGAAATGATATCACTTATAGTGTGTGTTGTTGATTATAGAAGGAAACTGTGTCATAGTAATCTAGGTTGAGAATGTCCCCAAGAGGAGCTCATAAGGATTGTCATGTTAAACCCTGCAGGTGGACTTAGTCCGACATGATGATGAAGTTGAATGGTACTACTCTTGGAGCTAGATATTAATTAAGTGAGTTGTCAGTAACTTACTTAATTAGTGGACATTTGTTATCTTAAACACAGGGAGACTAACACACTCATGATAAGAAGGAGCCCAAAATGTAATTTGGGATTGGTGCGGTAGTTCAATAATAGTTCTCTAGTGGAATGAATTATTATTGATAAAATTAAGTTGTGTGTTCGGGGCGAGCCCGGGATGCTTAATTTTATCGGGAGACCAAAACCAATTCCTCCTCTCGGTCCCTATCGTAGCCTCTAGTATATAGAGATTTATACCCACCGCATACCCACCTTCTTACCCATCCAATGGGGCCGGCCAAGCTAGCTTGGAACCCAAGCTAGGGCCGGCCAAGACCAAGTGGATGAGCCATGTAGGTGGCCGGCCACCTAAGCTTGGGACCCAAGCTTTGGCCGGCCACTAGAATATTAAAAAGGATTTTTATTAAAATTATTTCTTATGTGGATATCATGATTTTAAAAGAGAGTTTAAAAATTAAAAATTTCCTTTTATAGTTTTCTACAAAAGATTAAGAGAAGAGATTAATCTCTTTCCTTATTTGTAGTTTAAAAAGGATGATTTTAATTTTTGGTAAAAACTTTCCTTATTTGTAAATCATCTACATGTTTAAAAGAGAGTTTAAAATTTGAAATCTTTCCTTATTTGTTGATTAAAGGAGGATTTTAAATTTTAAGAAAACTTTCCTTTTTAACCATGTTCATGATTTAAAAGAAAGTTTAAAATTAAATATTCTCTTTTATAAGTTTCTACAAAAGATTAAGAAAGGTTTGATATCTTTCCTTATTTGTAGATTAAAAGAGATTTTAATTTATAGAGATAACTTTCTTTTTATCCACATGTTTAAAAGAAAGATTTTAATTTATTAAATTTCCTTTTTATAAACCAATCATGAAGGGATAAAATTATTGGAGAAATTTTTATAAATTTTCGGAAGCAAATAAGGAAGTTTTAATTGGTGTTTAAAATTTTATTTGCTTGGAGATATTATTTGTTATGGCCGGCCATTGTAATTTGAAAAGAGAAAATTGTTTTAATTAAATAAATTTTCCTTTTCAATGGCAAAGAATTAAGGAAGTTTTTATTAAATTTTCCTTATTTGCCAAGACCAAGGATTATAAAAGAGGGGGTAGAGGAGGCGGCTAAGGACTCTATTCTATTTTTCTCCCTCTTTTCCTTGGTGTGGTGGCCGGCCCTTCCCTTTCTCTTCTCTCCTCTTGTTGTGGCCGAAATCTATCATCTCTTGGAGCTTGGAGGATGTGGCCGGATCAAGGAAGGAGAAGAAGGAGAGAAAGCATGCATCCCTGGGAGCTTGGTTGGTGGAAAATTCTTCATCCTTTGGAAGTTCTTGTGCTTGGCCGAAACTTGAAGGAAGAAGGAAGAAGGTGCCTAGGTGGTTTTCATCTCGGAAGATCGTTGCCCACACAACGTCCGAGGTTAGAAGAGGAATACGGTAGAAGATCAAGAGGTTTTTTCTAAAAGGTATAACTAGTAATTTTTCTTTCCGCATCATACTAGTTATTTTTGGAAATAATACTAAATACAAGAGGCATACGATTCTAGTGTTTCGAATTTGTTTTCGATATAGTGTTCTTTTATTTTTCTTTTCCTTGTGATTTGATTGTTCTTTTCGGTTGACCTAAAGTTATTTTAGGAAATTAAATATTAGCTTTCCTTAAAAGGTTTTGTCTAGTCGGTGGTGGTTGCTCTCATATCCAAGAAGGTCATGTGCCTCGCCACGTCAGTACTGGGAACCAATTTTGGAAATTAATATTTAATGAAATTATTAACTTAGGTGATTTGGATCAAACCTGTTAAGTTCCGCAAGAGATCCAAGTCAAAACCTAAAAGAACAAATAGATTAAGTTTTGGATCAAACGTGTTAAGTTCCGCAGGCGATCCAAAATTTAATTTAAAAGAACACATGGTAGCTAGGAAAAGGTTCAGACCTTTGTACAAAATTTTGTACAGTGGAACCTCTAGGTTTTCCGAGTAATAACCAACAATTGGTATCAGAGCTAGGGTTTTGCCTCTGTGTATTTGGTATTAGTTTAATTATGTAAATGTCATACATAATTTAGGCAGGTTAATAGTAGGATGTGCTAACTTTGTGGATGCAAGATCCAACTATTATGACTTATCGTTATTATGTGTGTGATTGGACCCTTAGACATGTCAAGGGCATTTTATTGTGTGTGCATGATTGTATTATAAAATACAGCAGGAGCTGTATTTAGTTTTATTAGGATTTTATCTTTTGATCTAGTTACATGTACATTCCTTTTATGGAATATAGGATCGATGGATGTAAATTTTATTTTATGTTCGATCTAGTTTACATGTATATTTCTTCGAGGAATATAGGATCGAAAAATGTAAACTTCTATTTATGTCGCGGATCGAATCTTGCAAGGCATGGAACCTTTTGAGGACCAGAGGTGCAGCGGAACAAGGAGCAAGATGGATGCGACAACTAGACCCAGTGGCGGTGACCAAAGATGGCAGCAGCTAGGGTTGGCGACACACGGAGGACAGCAATAGATAAAAGTCATAATAGTTGAAAATTAGTTTTTCTATTTATTACTTTTTATGCTGTGTTGTGTATGCTTGTTAGTATGCATGTTAGGTAGACTAGCATAGGCAAAATTCCTCACTTTAAATAACTAAGAGAGGGATTTATTTTAAATAAATTCCACGGTCTCCATTACTGGTTTATAAGTTATGCAACAAGCTTGCGCGTTGGCTCTGAGTGCCTTCCTCCATATCGGATGAGCTTGTTTGCGGATCACTAGATTAAACTTCCATTTTGGATGACTATAGGAAGTTAATTAAGAGAGTGTGATCTTCCCCATCGGAAGGGGCATAATCTTATTAATGGACTTAGTGTCAAGTAATGGTATACACTTAGGCACGTCTAATAGTATCCTCCCCATCGGAGTCACTGCTATTATTTGTGTGACCGAAGAAAACCAACTATTAATTTGTCAAATAAATAGGTTGACAAGATAATAAAAAACCCCTTTTACAAATGTTTGATTTTGTATACGTCCACACTATCGTGGCATACTAAATTCACGGTGTTTGAGGTAATTTTATTTGTCATAAAGATTTATTGACAAGATAATTAATGGGTAAACCCCTCCTCTTACAAATGTTTAAATTTTGTATACGTCCACACTATCGTGGCATGCAAAATTCACGGTGTTTGAGGTGTTGGTGAATTTAAATAATATTGTTTGAGGAATCAATGTTATTTTAAATTCAAAAAGTTTTGACCAAATATTTGATCAAAGACAGATCAACTATTAATTTTATTCGTCATAAAGTAAAGTTGACGAGATAATAAAATTAATGAATAAAATCTCCTCTTCGATTTTGTATACGTTTACACTATCGTGGCATACAAAATTCATGGGGATTTTAAGGAGTTGATCTTGACCAAATATTTTTATGATTCTTAGGATTTAAAATGTTTGTCAATCCCCTAGTAGTCTGATCCTGTCCGAATCGCCGAACCAAAGGACGCTGGGCACGTGGCGCACTCCTAGTCGATGGTGTAGGCCTCCGTCGGGTCGCACGAATCTCCGGCGAACCTGCACAGAAGTCGGGCCGGGAAGGGGTTCCCGGCGGCGACCCTCCGACGCTCAAGTCAGGTAAGCGGACAGCAAAAGGTGGCTCCAAAAATCCAAGAAAGCGTACCTCCGGCGAAGGAAGAGGCTCTTTATATAGAGCGGTGAAAGAATCAATGCACGTCCACCGAGGCGCATATGTGTCCGCAGCCCATACCTCGGCATGTACCTGTCAGAGAGCTTACCTGACACCATACTGCTACAGTTCAATCACGTCTTTGATGGGACAACAGAGCATCTTGTTGTCAGACTTAGAGTATGGCCTAGCCATAGGACTTGACGGCTGTAAGAAGATGTCCCTATTCTTCACCCACCGCCCGGCCGGGAGGTCTGTCCGGCCGACCAGCGCGTAGGCCTTCCGGACGGCCTTATTTACTACTTCATTGAGCGTCGGAACCCCGACCCCTGTCAGGGCGTCTTTCACTATCAAACGCTTATGGGCAGGCCGATCGGCCTGCCCTTTTTCCATGCGTCCGGTCGGCTCACCCTTCTTCGACGGACCACCTGGCCCTTTGACCTCCACGTGGCATTGACCCCTCGTTAGGGGGTCCCGGGCTCTTACCACCGGATCATAGTCATACTATAGAAAAGACTTAGTAGTCCCAATTGTAATGATTGGAAATAGGACTTGGACATTAAGGTAGACTGTCTTCTTAGAATTAAGAACAATATAGGTGTATTTAATTCATTAGTTGAAACATGTTTAGTGGTGTTATCTACCAGAACCTGGAGTGTAGATACAGATGTCATTAATCATGTCCGCAATTCATTGCAGGGTTCCAGGAAACCCGACAACTAAATGAAAATTAAAACACCGTCCACATGGGCACTACTGTAAAAATGGTAGCTGTTGCAGTGGGAGATATTTATCTTTTGATAAGAATAAAACATGGATTTTTGAGTAATTGTCTTTACGCACCAAGTTTAGAAAGAACTAGTTTTCAGTTTCTAAACTATTCAAAGAACTTGATATTCTGTCTCTTTTAATAACAAAGTTGTTATTAAGAAAAAGAGGGAAGTTATCTGTTCTGGTACGTTAGCTGGCAATTTATAAATCCAATAACTCTCATGATGCAACAAATGGAAATTAGTAGCACATCTTCTAACTTTAAGAGAAAGTAACCTTCGGAAATGAACCAATTATATCTTTGGCATCTAAGGCTAGGTTATATTAACTTGAGTAGGATTCATTGGTAGCTGATGAACTTTTGGGTTCATTAGTAGTGGAAATCTTTCCAACCTACGAGTCTTACTTGGAAGGAAAAATAACCAAGAAGCTTTTAAGTCTAAGGGGTATGGAGTCAAAGATATGTTGAAATTGGTTCATTCTGATTTGTGTGATCCTATGACTATCCAGACAAGAGGTAGTATTGAATATTTCGTCTATTTTATAGACAACTATTCAAGATACAAATAAATTTACTTAATGTACCGCAAGACTAAGTACTTTGATTAGTTCAAAGAGTACAAGGCTGATGCGGAGAAATGTTAAAGTAAAAGTCACTATGGTAAGATCATAGTGGCAAGTACCTCTTGGGAGAATTTAGGAGTCACTTATCAGAAGTAGGGATTCAATCCCAACTAACTGCACCTGGTACACCCCAACAGAATGGTGTAGATAAAGGAAGGTATAGGACTCTTATGGAAATAAGTAGATTGATGAGTTATTTAGAATATTACCAACATCATTTTAAGGATATACTCTGGAAACGGAAGTGAATATAGTACCTTCCAAAGACAGAACTCTCTACTCATATAGAATTGCTGAATAGGCGTAAGCCTATTTCGAAGCATATTCGGATTCGGGTAGTCCAGCACATATGCAGAAGAGAGACAATGATAAGTTAGATAGGAATTCACTTGTTTGTGGGTTATCCTAGAGAAATGAAAGTAGGTTTATAGTCTTAAAAATCAGAAGGTCATTGTTAGCATCAATGACCGATTTTTAGAAAATGACTATGTAATAAACCATGTGCCCATAAGAAAATTTGTTCTTAAGGAAATAATAAAAGACATGTCTAATCTAGTACCAACTGTACAAGATAAGATACCACAAGGAAACTGCAACACGTATCACAAATGATACAAAATTACAGAAAGTGCCTCGTCGTAGTGGTAGGGTTGTTAGGCAACCTAAAAAGATTCATGTTTTGGGAGAGTTTTTGGACTCGATCCCAGGAGGACATGAACCTGATCTCCGGACATATGACGAAGCATTCCAAGATAAAGATGCAACATCTTGGCAAAGAGTAATGAATAACAGAATTAGAATATATGTATTCTAATAAAATCTGGAAGCTTGTAGAACCACCAAATGGTGTAAAAGCCTTTGAGTGTAAAAGGGTCTATAATAGGAAAAGAGGGATAGACAGGAAGGTAGAAACTTTCAAAAGCAAGGCTAGATGAAAAAGGAAACTTTTTCACTGGTAGTCATGCTTAATTCTATCCGGATTCTTTTATCTATTTGGCAAGTGGATGTCAAGACATCATTCCTTAATGGAAGTCTTGAAGAAAGCATCCATATAAAGCAACCATAAGGGTTCATTGTAAAGGGCTAAGAGCATCTTGTGTGCAAGCTCAATCAGTCTATGGACTGAGGCAAAGCTTCAAGGTCTTGAAATATCCAGTTTATCAAAGTAATCCAGACCTATGGATTTATTGAGTAAACGGATAAGTCTTGTGTATACAAAAGGTGTGATGGAAACGTGGTGGTATATCTTGTACTATACGTAGATAACATTTTTGGTAGTTGGAAACAATATCAAAATGTTGTCAGAAGTAAGAGTATGGTTGTCCAAATAATTCGATATAAAGGACTTGAGAGAATGTATATATTTTTTAGATCAAAGTAATAAGGGATCGCAAGAAAAATATATATATATATATATTTTACTTATCCCAAGCTTAATACATCGGAAAAATCCTTGCTCGTTTTTAGCATGCAAAAACTCCTAGAAAGGTTTCTTACCTTTTAAGCATGGAGTGTCTTTATCTAAAGAGATGTCTCCGATGACATCAAAGGAGATTGAGGACATGTAGGCAGTTCTTTATACTTCGGCAGTTAGACAACCTAATGTATGCTATGCACGAGATCAGAAATCTGTTTTGCTAAGGGCATAATTAGCAGATATCAAAGTAACCCTAGACAAGGACATTGGACTGCAGTAAAGCATATATTAAAAGTACCTTAGAGGCACTAGAGATTATATGTTAGCTTACAAGGCAGTTAATTTGGTTTCTGTAGGTTGCACGGATTTTGACTTCCAATCGGATAGGGACAATAATAAGTCGACCTCGGGGTTTTGTGTTTACTTTAGGAGGAAAAGTCATAACTATGGAAGAGTGATAAGCATAAGTGTTTTTCTGGACTCCACCATAGAAGCTGAGTATATGGCAGGCCTCTGAGGTAGCCATAAAAGATGAATGACTTAATAACCTCAAGATAGACTTAGATATGATTTCTAGTTTATCCAAAGATTATTACAATTTATTGTAATAATAATGGTGCAGTAGCAAACTCGAAGAAACCATGAGTCTATAAGGCAAGTAAACACAATAGAGCGCAAGTACTACCCAATACGAGAAATTGTATAACGAGGAGAAGTTGTTGCCGCCTACATTGCATCAGATGATAACCTTAGGTCCTTAAGGCAAGAGCTTTTTGAAAGGCATGGGAATCAGATGTATGGCAGCAGATATGGCAGCTTAGTCTTTTAGTATAATTGGAAGATTGTTAGAATGTATACTAAAATCATAGCTTTTGGTATAAAATATTTATCTAGAAATAAGAATCACATTGGTCAAATGTCTATATTTATGATAAATGTAGTTGTTCAATTAATTTATATTGTAGATAACATGGTGTGTGGTGTCACACACAGAAGATCATGTTATCAGTACCTTATAAATTATAAACAGTAGCTCACGACCATGATGGAAAGGAACAAACCATTGGAAAGTCGTAGTGTAATTAGATGTTAGTTTATCTTAACTATATAATTACACTAGTATACTAAGAGTGTATTGAGTAGGGCCATTAGAGGTCGTTTCTTTTATACTGACTTTATAAAGGAACAAAGACCTTAGTTATTATGGAAGTGTGTGCTCTTAATCCTAATATAATAACAAGCACATATATTTGATATTTATTTCTTTAATTTATCAATGGGTGGGATTTAGTTCGATGAATCAATAAGCCCGATAAGTTGGGAAATGATATCACTTATAGTGTGTGTTGTTGATTATAGAAGGAAACTGTGTCCTAGTAATCTAGGTTGAGAATGTCCCCAAGAGGAGCTCATAAGGATTGTCATGTTAAACCTTGCAGGTGGACTTAGTCCGACATGATGATGAAGTTGAGTGGTACTACTCTTGGAGCTAGATATTAATTAAGTGAGTTGTCAGTAACTTACTTAATTAGTGGACATTTGTTATCTTAAACATAGGGAGACTAACACACTCATGATAAGAAGGAGCCCAAAATGTAATTTGGGATTGGCGCGGTAGTTCAATAATAGTTCTCTAGTGGAATGAATTATTATTGATAAAATTAAGTTGTGTGTTCGGGGCGAGCACGGGATGCTTAATTTTATCGGGAGACCAAAACCAATTCCTCCTCTCGGTCCCTATCGTAGCCTCTAGTATATAGAGATTTATACCCACCGCATACCCACCTTCTTACCCATCCAATGGGGCCGGCCAAGCTAGCTTGGAACCCAAGCTAGGGCCGGCCAAGACCAAGTGGATGAGCCATGTAGGTGGCCGGCCAAAGCTTGGGTCCCAAGCTTAGGTGGTCGGCCACTAGAATATTAAAAAGGATTTTTATTAAAATTATTTCTTATGTGGATATCATGATTTTAAAAGAGAGTTTAAAAATTAAAAATTTCCTTTTATAGTTTTCTACAAAAGATTAAGAAAAGAGATTAATCTCTTTCCTTATTTGTAGTTTAAAAAGGATGGTTTTAATTTTTGGTAAAAACTTTCCTTATTTGTAAATCATCTACATGTTTAAAAGAGAGTTTAAAATTTGAAATCTTTCCTTATTTGTTGATTAAAGGAGGATTTTAAATTTTAAGAAAACTTTCCTTTTTAACCATGTTCATGATTTAAAAAAGAGTTTAAAATTAAATATTCTCTTTTATAAGTTTCTACAAAAGATTAAGAAAAGATTTGATATCTTTCCTTATTTGTAGATTAAAAGAGATTTTAATTTATAGAGATAACTTTCTTTTTATCCACATGTTTAAAAGAAAGATTTTAATTTATTAAATTTCCTTTTTATAAACCAATCATGAAGGGATAAAATTATTGGAGAAATTTTTATAAATTTCCGGAAGCAAATAAGGAAGTTTTAATTGGTGTTTAAAATTTTATTTGCTTGGAGATATTATTTGTTATGGCCGGCCATTGTAATTTGAAAAGAGAAAATTGTTTTAATTAAATAAATTTTCCTTTGCAATGGCAAAAGAATTAAGGAAGTTTTTATTAAATTTTCCTTATTTGCCAAGACCAAGGATTATAAAAGAGGGGGTAGAGGAGATTTCAAGGCTAAGGACTCTATTCTATTTTTCTCCCTCTTTTCCTTGGTGTGGTGGCCGACCCTTCCCTTTCTCTTCTCTCCTCTTGTTGTGGCCGAAATCTATCATCTCTTGGAGCTTGGAGGATGTGGCCGGATCAAGGAAGGAGAAGAAGGAGAGAAAGCATGCATCTCTTGGAGCTTGGTTGGTGGAAAATTCTTCATCCTTTGGAAGTTCTTGTGCTTGGCCGAAACTTGAAGGAAGAAGGTGCCTAGGTGGTTCTCATCTCGGAAGATCGTTGCCCACACAATGTCCGAGGTTAGAAGAGGAATACGGTAGAAGATCAAGAGGTTTTTTCTAAAAGGTATAACTAGTAATTTTTCTTTCCGCATCATTTTAGTTATTTTTGGAAATAATACTAAATACAAGAGGCATACGATTCTAGTGTTTTGAATTTGTTTTCGATATAGTGTTCTTTTGTTTTTCTTTTCCTTGTGATTTGATTGTTCTTTTCGGTTGACCTAAAGTTATTTTAGGAAATTAAATATTAGCTTTCCTTAAAAGGTTTTGTCTAGTCGGTGGTGGTTGCTCCCATATCCAAGAAGGCCATGTGCCTCGCCACGTTAGTAATGGGAACCAATTTTGGAAATTAATATTTAATGAAATTAATAACTTAGGTGATTTGGATCAAACGTGTTAAGTTCCGCAAGAGATCCAAGTCAAAACCTAAAAGAACAAATAGATTAAGTTTTGGATCAAACGTGTTAAGTTCCGCAGGCGATCCAAAATTTAATTTAAAAGAACACATGGTAGCTAGGAAAAGGTTCAGACCTTTGTACAAAATTTTGTACAGTGAAACCTCTAGGTTTTCCGAGTAGCAACCAACACCACTGCGGTCAGACCGGGCACTAGAAGAGGAACTGCAAAGTATACTTGAAGGATCTTAAGAAGAAGCGAAGTGAGACTTCCACTTCAGGTATATATGTTATAGAAGTCAATCTATCTATTTCTTAATCATGGGTATTAGATACCGGATGTGCTTCTCACATTTGTACTAATGTGCAGGCGCAGGGCATTGGCAAAGGGCGAGGTGGACCTACGCGTAGGCAATGGAGCACGAGTTGCTGCTGTTGCTGTAGGGACTTATTTTCTATCTCTGCCCTCTGGGCTTGTATTAGAATTAAATGAATGTTGTTATGTGCCTGCATTAACTAAGAACATAATTTCAGTTTCTTGTTTGGACAAGAAAGGTTTCTCTTTTATAATTAAGGACAAATGTTGTTCTGTTTATTTAAAAGATATGTTCTATTATAGTGCACCTCTGATGAACGGACTCTACATTCTAGACCTTGAAATCCCTATCTATAACATAAATACCAAGAGATTCAAGTCAAATGACCTGAACCAAACCTATATCTGGCACTGTCGCTTAGGTCATATAAATGACAAGCGCTTATCCCAGCTCCATAAGGATGGTTTGCTGGACTCATTTGATTTTGAATCTTATGAGACGTGCGAGTCATGCCTACTAGGCAAGATGACCAAGACTCCCTTTAGTGGGCACAGCGAAAGAGCGACTGATTTGTTAGGACTCATACATAGTGATATATGTAGCCCTTTCAATATCGCTGCTAGAGGCGGTTATAGGTACTTCATCACATTTACTGATGACTTCAGTAGATATGGTTATGTGTACTTGATGACACATAAGTCAGAATCCTTTGAAAAGTTCAAAGAATTCAAGAATGAAGTACATAACCAACTTGGCAAGAGTATTAAGATACTTCGATCAGATCGAGGTGGAGAATACCTTAGCCATGAGTTTCGTGACTACCTAGCTGAATGTGGGATTCTATCCCAACTCACTCCTCCTGGAACACCACAGTGGAATGGTGTATCCGAAAGGAGGAATCGTACCATATTAGATATGATACGATCTATGATGAGTCACACAGATCTTTCGACATACCTTTGGGGCTATGCTCTAGACACGGCAGCTTTTATACTCAATCGAGTTCCATCCAAGGCCGTGATAAAGACACCATATAGGATATGGACTGGGAGAGATGCCCAGGTGTCTTTCATGAGAATTTGGGGTTGTGAGGCTTACGTTCGATGTCAAGTCTCAGACAAGTTAGGACCCAAATCCGACAAGTGCTACTTTATTGGATATCCCAAGGAAACGAAGGGATATTACTTCTACATTCCCAGTTAGCACAAGGTAGTTGTGGCAAAGACTGGGATCTTTCTCGAAAGGGACTTTGTTTCTAGAAAGACTAGTGGGAGTACGTTCGATCTTGAAGATATTCAAGATGCGGACCATAGCACTGAAGCCTCGATGGAAGTTGAACTGGAACCACAAAGTGTTGTGGATGATGTTGTTCCACAAAGAGTTGAGGAACAACAACTAGTTCAAGTAGACATATCACTTCGCAGGTCTGATAGGGTACGTCGTCAGCCTGAGAGATACTCATTTCTCTTGTTTGACCATGATGACGTTGTGCTCATAGAAGATTATTAGTTAGAGCCCTAGAGCCAATCATTTGATGATTGTATAGACTCATGTATATCATATTCATGTATATATATTAAGGCATTTGGTTTTTGGTTATTATGCTTATTTGTATTAGTGCCAGATAAAATAAGTATAGTAACGTCCTAGAGTAGAAGGTTCTTACCTATATCAATCGATTGGTTGAATCGATAGTGAGATGATATAGGGAACACTACTCTAAATCATTCCTAGTCGAGTATTAACATTCAGGGACAATGTTAATACAATAAGACTAACATGTAGGTCAGCTCGATGACTTGATCTCACAAGTCATGGATATAGAGATATCAAGCTGACACATGAGTATGCATTAGAGAATGTATACTGAATGACCCGCCATGAGAAAGTATCATGGATCGTTATATGAGTGTCATATACTTTCTCATGTGGCTATTAGTATGACTATTAGTCCTTTGACCTGAAGTCACCATGGATCCCTACATAAGGAGTTATGTACTTTGGTTTCGTCAAACGTCACCCGTAACTAGGTGGACTATAAAGGCGATTACTGGGTATATAATGAATTATGTAGAGGGATGTGAGTGATGTAGATGGGATCTATCCCTCCCATATGACGGGAGCGACATCGGTATTCTTGATAGAGTGAGACCACTAAGTGCATGGCCATGCCCAAATGAGTCAACATGAGATGTTGAGCTCATTTGATCGAGTGAGTCTACTTGGAGTTCAAGATTTAGATTGATTAGAGGATGACACGGTCTATGCCTCATATTGATCAATCTAGATGTCTAGGATAGAAGGACAATGTCACATATTTTGTGAGGAGTCACAATTGGTAGTCACAAGGTGATGTCGGATCTCGACATTCTTGTAACTTGGGTAGTAATGATGTGTTGCTAGATACCGCTCATTACTTATGCTCCTAAATGGGTTTAGGGCATTGCCAACGTTACAAGAACCTATAGGGTCACACACTAAGGACAATTAGATGGAGATTTGGTTCATATGATGAACCAAGAGGATTAGATTCATTTGATGAATCATATTGGATTAAGAGTAATCCAAATTGGTCTAATTAAGTTAGACTCAAGTTGATTCATGTATTCAATGAGTCTAATTTAGATTATGACTCATTAAATCAACTTAATTTAATGAATTAGATTCATTATATTAAGTTGGCTTGAATCATATGGTTGGATTAGATCAACCATGAGAGAGATTTGATCAAGTTTGACTTGATTTGAGAGGAAGAGAAAAAGTCATGTTTGACTTGACTTTTTGCCACATCACTAGTGAGTTGGCAAGATGTGGATCAATAGGATTGCTCCACATCATCAATGTGTGCCACCTCATGGAGGTTACAAGCCTCCATAGCATTTAATGTGGTCGGCCCACATTAAATGAGGAGGTTACACTTGTTGCCATGTCATTTAGTGAGGTGGCAAGATGTGGACCAATAGTGTTGATCCACATCATCCTAGAGTGCCACCTCATGGGGGTTACAACTCTTAATGGTCTCCACATTAATTGGAATTAATGTTGGGGGTACACCTCCTAGAGTGGCCGGCCACTTGATGGCTAAGGGGTTGTTTGAATTTCCTTTCATTGATTTTGATTCACTCTTCTTCTCCCTTGGGTGCTCTCTCTTCTCCTTCTCCCATTCCTTGGCCGAACACTCCATTGGTGCTAGCACACCTTGTGTTTTGGTCATCTCCTTCTAATTGTGTCTGTGTGGATGTTAGAGTGTATACTAAAAGCCTAGCTTTTGGTATAAATATTTATCTAGAAATAAGAATCACATTGGTCAAATGTCTACATTTATGATAAATGTAGTTGTTCAATTAATTTATATTGTAGATAAAATGGTGTGTGGTGTCACACACAGAGGATCTTGTTATCGGTATCTTATAAATTATAAACAGTAGCTCACGACCATAATGGAAAGGAACAAACCATTGGAATGTCGTAGTGTAATTAGGTATCAGTTTATCTTGACTGTATAATTACACTAGTACACTCAGAGTGTATTGAGTAGGACCATTTGAGGTCGTTTCTTTTATACTGACTTTATAAAGAAACAAAGACCTCGGTTATTATGGAAGTGTGTGCTCTTAATCCTAATATAATAACAAGCACATATATTTGATATTTATTTCTTTAATTTATCAATGGGTGAGATTTAGTTCGATAAATCAATAAGCCCAATAAGTTGGGAAATGGTATCACTTATAGTGTGTGTTGTTGATTATAAAAGGAAACTGTGTCCTAGAGATACTAGGTTGATAATGTCCTCAAGAGGAGCTCATAAGGATTGTCATGTTAAACCCTGCAGGTGGACTTAGTCCGACATGATAATAAGGTTGAGTGGTACTACTCTTGGACTAAGATATTAATTAAATGAGTTGTCAGTAACTCACTTAATTAGTGGACATTCGATATCTTAAACACAGGGAGACTAACACACTCATAATAAGAAGGAGCCCAAAAATGTAATTTAGGATTGGTGTGGTAGTTCAATAATAGTTCTCTAGTGGAATGAATTATTATTGATAAAATTAATTGTGTGTTCGGGGCGAACACGGGATGCTTAATTTTATCGGGAGACCAAAACCAATTCCTCCTCTCGGTCCCTATCGTAGCCTCTTATTTATAGAGTACTATACCCACCTATATCCACCTTCATACCCATGAGAAAGGGGCCGACCAAGCTAGCTTGTGGTTCAAGCTAGGGCCGGCCAAGCCTTGGTTCATGGGTGGCCGGCCCTAGCTTGAACCCAAGCTTAGGTGGTCGGCCCCCATTAAATTAAAAAGAATTTTTATTTTTATTTTTATTTTTATTATGTGGAAGATATAATTTATTACAGAGAATTAAAATTAAAATATCCCTCTTTAAAAAGATCTACAAAAAGATTAAAAGAAAGAGATTAGATCTCTTTCCTTATTTGTAGATTGGAAAGATATTTTATTTTTTCTCTCTGAAAAATTATTCACATGTTAAAAACTAAAATTATAGAAATTTCTTTTTATCAACCATGAAGGGATTTTAAAAGGAAATTTTATTTTTTAAAATTTCCAAAGACAAAAAAGGAAGTTTTAATTGTGATTAAAATTATCCTATTTGCTCTACATGAGGTGGCCGGCCACATACAATTAATTAGAAAAATTTATTTAATTTTTTCTTAATTAATTGTTGTCAAGGAAAGTAAAGTAAATTTTATTATAAATAAATTTCCTTATTTGCCAAAGCCAAGGAATATAAAAGAAGGGGTAGGGGTGCCTTCATGGGAACCAACCTCTATTATTTTTCTCCCTCCTTTCCTTGGTGTGGTGGCCGGCCCTTCCCTTTCTCTCTTCTCCTCTTGTTGGCCGAAACCTATCTTCTTGGTGGAGCTTTTGTTTGTGGCCGGATCAAGGAAGGAGAAGAAGGAGAGAAAGCAAGTCTCATCTCTAGCATCCCTTGGAGCATTAGTGGTGGCCGAAATTATTCATCCTTGAAGAAAATTATTGTGGCCGGCCATCCTCTTCCTTTCTTCCTCTTTTGTGGTGGCCGAAACTTATCTCTTGCTTGGAGTTCTTGTGGTGGCCGGATACTACTTGGAGAAGAAGAAGAAGAAGGAGAGAAAGCTTGTATCCCTTGGAGCTTGGTTGGTGTTTTGTTCTTCGTCCTTGGTGAAGCTTCTTTGTGTTGGCCGAACCTAGCTAGGAGAAGAAGAAGGTGCTTGGTGGTTTCTCATCTCGGAAGATCGTTGCCCACACAACGTCCGAGGTTAGAAGAGGAATACGGTAGAAGATCAAGAGGTTTTTCTACAAGGTATAACTAGTAATTTTTCTTTCCGCATCATACTAGTTATTTATGGAAATAATACCAAATACAAGAGGCTTACGATTCTAGAATTTTGAATATGTTTTTCGATGTTGTGTTCTTTTGTTTTTTCTTTTCCTTGTGATTTGATTGTTCTTTTCGGTTAACCTAAAGTTATTTTAGGAAATTAAATATTAGCTTTCTATAAAAGGTTCTGTCTAGTCGGTGGTAGTTGCTCCCATATCCAAGAAGGTCGTGTGCCTCGCCACGTCAGTACTGGGAACCAATTATGGAAATTAATATTTAATGGAATTAATAACTTAAGGTGATTTGGGTCGAACGTGTTAAGTTCCGCAGGAGATCCAAGTCAAAACCTAAAAGAACAAATAGATTAAGTTTTGGATCAAACGTGTTAAGTTCCGCAGGCGATCCAAAATTTAATTTAAAAGAACACATGGTAGCCAGGAAAAGGTTCAGACCTTTGTACAAAATTTTTGTACAGTGGAACCTCTAGGTTTTCCGAGTAGCAACCAACAATTGGTATCAGAGCTAGGGTTTTGCCTCTGTGTATTTGGTATTAGTTTAATTATGCACATGTCATACATAATTTAGGCAGGTTAATAGTAAGATGTGCTAACTTTGTGGATGCAGGATCCAACTATTATGGCTTTTAGTTATTATGTGTGTGATTGGACCCTTGGACATATCAAGGGCATTTATATGTGTGTGCATGATTGTATTAAAATACAGCTGGAGCTGTATTTAGTTTTATTAGGATTTTATTTTTGATCTAGATACATGTACATTCCTTTTATGGAATATAGGATCAAAAATATAAAATTCTATTTATGTCGCGGATCGAATCTTGCAAAGCGTGGAACCTTCTAAGGACTAGAGGCGCAGCGGAACTAGGAGCAAGATGGATGCGACAGCTAGACCCGGTGGCGGTGGCCAAATATGGCAGCAGCTTGGGATGACAACACACGGAGGACAACTAGAAATAAAAGCCATAATAGTTGAAAATTAGATTTTCTATTTATTGCTTTTATATTGTGCTGTGTGTGCATGTTGGTTTACATATTTAGTAGGCTAGCATAGTTAAAATTCCTCATTTATAAAACTAAGTGGGAGAGTGATTTTTAAGTAAATCCCATGGTCTCCATTACTGGTTTGTAAGTGATGCAAACAAGCTTGCGCGTTGGCTCTGAGTGCCTTCCTCCATAACGGATGAGCTTGTTTGTGGATCACTAGAACAGACTTCCAATTTTGGATGACTATAGGAAGTTAATTAAGAGCGTGTGATCTTCCCCAACGGAAGGGGCATAATCTTATTAATGGAGTTAGTGTCAAGTAATGGTATACACTTAGACACATTTAATAGTATCCTCCCCAACGGAGTCACTACTATCACTTGTGTGACCAAAGGGAAACCAACTATTGATTTGTCATAAAACTAGATTGGCAATATAATAAAATTAATAAGCCCCTCTTACAAATGTTTGAATTTGTATACGTCCACACTAACGTGGCATACAAGATTCATGGTGTTTGAGGTAATTTTATTTGTCAAAAAGTTATATTGACAAGATAGTCAATGGGTAAAACCCTCCTCTTACAAATGATGAATTTGTATACGTCCACACTAACGTGGCATGCAAAATTCACGGTGTTTGAGGTGTTGGTAAATTTAAATAATATTGTTTGAGGAATCAATGTTATTTTAAATTCAAAGAGTTTTGACCAAATATTTGATCAAAGACAGATCAACTATTAATTTTATTCGTCATAAAGTAAAGTTGACGAGATAATAAAATTAATGAATAAAATCTCCTCTTCGATTTTGTATACACAAAATTCATGGAGATTTTAAGGAGTTGATCTTGACGAAATATTTTTATAATTCTTAGGATGTTTGTCAATCCCTAGTAGTCATACTATAGAAAAAGACTTAGTAGTCCCAATTGTAATGATTGGAAATAGGACTTGGACATTAAGGTAGACTGTCTTCTTAGAACTAAGAACAATTTAGGTGTATTTAATTCATTAGTTGAAACATGTCTAGTGGTGTTATCTACCAGAACCTGGAGTGTAGATACAAGATGCCATTAATTATGTCTACAATTCATTGCAGGGTTCCAGGAAACCCGACAACTAAATGAAAGGTGAATCACCGTCCACATGGGCAATACTGTAAAAGTGTTAGCTGTTGCAGTGGGAGATGTTTATCTTTTGATAAGAATAAAATATGGATTTTAAGTAATTGTCTTGACGTACCAAGTTTAGAAAGAACCTGATTTCAGTTTCTAAACTATTATAGATATTGTGTCTATTTTGATAACAAAGTTGTTATCAAGAAAAATAGGGAAGTTATCTATTTTGGTATGATGGTTGACAATTTATAATCCAATAACTCCCACGATGCAACAAATGGAAATTAGTAACACATCTTCTAATTTTAAGAGAAAGCAACCTTTAGAAATGAACCAATTATATCTTTGGCATCTAAAGCTAGGTTATACTTGAGTAGGATTCAGTGGTAGCTGATGAACTTTTGGGTTCATTAGTAGTGGAAATCTTTCCAACCTGCGAGTCTTACTTGGAAGGAAAATAACCAAGAAGCTTTTAAGTCCGAGGGGTATGGAGTCAAAGATATGTTGAAAACGGTTCATTCTGATTTGTGTGATCCTATGACTATCCAGACAAGAGGTAGTATTGAATATTTTGTCTATAGACAACTATTCAAGATACAAATAAATTTACTTAATGTACCGCAAGACTAAGTACTTTGATTAGTTCAAAGAGTACAAGGTTGATGCGGAGAAATGTTAAAGTAAAAAGTCACTATGGAAGATCGTAGTGGCAAGTCACTATGGAAGATCGTAGTGGCAAGTACCTCTTGAGAGATTTTAGGAGTCACTTATCAGTAGTTGGATTTCAATCCCAACTAACTACATCTGGTACACCCCAACAGAATGGTGTAGTAGAAACAAGGTAAAGGACTCTTATGGAATAATTAGATAGATGATGAGTTATTCAGAAAATTACCAAATTTGTTTTAAGGATAAACTCTGAAAACGAAAGTGAACATAGTACCTTCCAAGTTAGAACTCTCTACTCATATAGAATTGCTGAATAGGTGAAAACCTATTTTGAAGCATATTCGGATTCAGGAAATCCAGCACATATGTTATAGAGAGACAATGATAAGTTGGATAGGAGTTCACTTGTTTGTAAGTTATCCTAGATAAACAAAAGTAGGTTTATAGTCTTAAAAATCATAAGGTCATTGTTAGCATCAATAACTGATTTTTAGAAAAGGACTATGAACCACGTGCTCATAAGTAAATTTGTTCTTAAGGAAATAATAAAGGACATGTCTAACCTAGTACCAACTGTACAAGATGAGATACCACAAGAAAACTGCAACACGTATCACAAATGATACACAATTGTAGAAAGTGCCTTGTCATAGTGGGAGGGTTGTTAGGCAGCCTAAAAAGATTCATGTTTTGGGAGAGTTTTTGGACTCGATCCCTGGAGGACATGAACCTGATCTCCGGACATATGACGAAGCACTCCAAGATAAAGATGCAATATCTTGGCAAAGAGTAATGAATAACAGAATTAGAATATATGTATTCTAATAAAATCTGGAAGCTTGTAGAACCACCAAATGATGTAAAAGCCTTTGGGTATAAAAAGGTCTATAATAGAAAAAGAGGGATAGACAGGAAGGTAGAAACCTTCAAAGCAAGGCTTGATGAAAAAGGAAACTTTTTTCACTGGTATCCATGCTTAAGTCTATCCGGATTCTTTTATCTATTTGGCAAGTGGATGTCAAGACAGCATTCCTTAATGGAAGTCTTGAAGAAAGCATCCATATAAAGAAACCAGAAGGGTTCATTGCAAAGGGCTAAGAGCATCTTGTGTAAAGCTCAATCAGTCTATGGACTGAGGCAAAGCTTCAAGGTCTTGGAACATCCGGTTTATCAAAGTAATTCAGACCTATGGATTTATTTAGTAACCGGGTAAGTCTTGTGTATACAAAAGGTGTGATGGAAGCGTGGTGGTATTTCTTGTACTATACGTAGATAAAATTTTTGGTAGTTGGAAACAATATCAAAATGTTGTCAGAAGTAAGGGTATGGTTGTCCAAACAATTCGATATAAAGGACTTGGGAGAATGAATATATTCTTGAGATCAAAGTAATAAGGGATCGCAAGAAAAGAATATTTTACTTATCCCAAGCTTCATACATCGGAAAAATCCTTGCTCGTTTTAAAGCATGCAAAACTCCAAGAAAGGTTTCTTACCTTTTCAGGATGGAGTAACTTTATCTAAAGATATGTCTCTGTAGACATCAAAGGAGATAAAGGAAATAAAGACAGTCCTTTATGCTTCGGCTGTCGGAAGTCTAATGAATGCTATGCACGAGATAAGAAATCTGTTTTGCCAAGGGCATAGTTGGCAGATATCAAAATAACTCTGGACAAGGACAGTGGACTGCAGTAAAGCATATATTGAAGTACCTTAGAGGCACTAGAGATTATATGCTAGCTTACAAGGCAGTTAATTTGGTCCTTGTGGGTTACATGGATTTTGACTTCCAATCGGATAGGGACAATAATAAGTTAACCTCGGGGTTTTGTGTTTACTTTAGGAGGTAAAGTCATAACTATGGAAGAGTGATAAGCATAGGTGTTTTTCTGGACTCCACCATAGAAGCTTAGTATATGACAAGCCTCTGAGGTAGCTATAAAAGCTGAATGACTCAATAATCTCAAGATAGACTGAAATATGATTTCTGGTTTGTCCAAAGATTATTACAATTTATTGTAATAATATTGGTGCAGTAGCAAACTCGAAGAAACCATAAGTCTATAAAGGTAAGTAAACACAATAGAGCGCAAGTACCACCCAATACGAGAAATCGTATAAACGAGGAGAAGTTGTTGCTGCCTAGATTGCATCAGGTGATGACCTATAGATCCTTCCACCGAGGTCCTAAAGGCAAGAGCTTTTGATGGACATGTTGAAGGGTTAGGAATCAGATGTATGGCAGCAGATATAGCAGCTTAGTCTTTTAGTATAAGTGGGAGATTGTTAGAGTGTATACTAAAAGCCTAGCTTTTGGTATAAACATTTATCTAGAAATAAGAATCACATTGGTCAAATGTCTACATTTATGATAAATGTAGTTGTTCAATTAATTTATATTGTAGATAAAATGATGTGTGGTGTCACACACAGAGGATCTTGTTATCGGTATCTTATAAATTATAAACAGTAACTCACGACCATAATGGAAAGGAACAAACCATTGGAAGGTCGTAGTGTAATTAGGTATCAGTTTATCTTGACTGTATAATTACACTAGTACACTCAGAGTGTATTGAGTAGGACCATTTGAGGTCGTTTCTTTTATACTGACTTTATAAAGAAACAAAGACCTCGGTTATTATGGAAGTGTGTGCTCTTAATCCTAATATAATAACAAGCACATATATTTGATATTTATTTCTTTAATTTATCAATGGGTGAGATTTAGTTCGATAAATCAATAAGCCCAATAAGTTGGGAAATGGTATCACTTATAGTGTGTGTTGTTGATTATAAAAGGAAACTATGTCCTAGAGATACTAGGTTGATAATGTCCTCAAGAGGAGCTCATAAGGATTGTCATGTTAAACCCTGCAGGTGGACTTAGTCCGACATGATAATAAGGTTGAGTGGTACTACTCTTGGACTAAGATATTAATTAAATGAGTTGTCAGTAACTCACTTAATTAGTGGACATTCGATATCTTAAACACAGGGAGACTAACACACTCATAATAAGAAGGAGCCCAAAAATGTAATTTGGGATTGGTGCGGTAGTTCAATAATAGTTCTCTAGTGGAATGAATTATTATTGATAAAATTAAGTTGTGTGTTCGGGGCGAACACGGGATGCTTAATTTTATCGGGAGACCAAAACCAATTCCTCCTCTCGGTCCCTATCGTAGCCTCTTATTTATAGAGTACTATACCCACCTATACCCACCTTCATACCCATGAGAAAGGGGTCGGCCAAGCTAGCTTGTGGTTCAAGCTAGGGCCGGCCAAGCCTTGGTTCATGGGTGGTCGGCCCTAGCTTGAACCCAAGCTTAGGTGGCCGGCCCCCATTAAATTAAAAAGAATTTTTATTTTTATTTTTATTTTTATTATGTGGAAGATATAATTTATTATAGAGAATTAAAATTAAAATATCTCTCTTTAAAAAGATCTACAAAAAGATTAAAAGAAAGAGATTAGATCTCTTTCCTTATTTGTAGATTGGAAAGATATTTTATTTTTTCTCTCTGAAAAATTATTCACATGTTGAAAATTAAAATTATAGAAATTTCTTTTTATCAACCATGAAGGGATTTTAAAAGGAAATTTTATTTTTTAAAATTTCCAAAGACAAAAAAGGAAGTTTTAATTGTGATTAAAATTATCATATTTGCTCTACATGAGGTGGCCGGCCACATACAATTAATTAGGAAAATTTATTTAATTTTTTCTTAATTAATTGTTGTCAAGGAAAGTAAAGGAAATTTTATTATAAATAAATTTCCTTATTTGCCAAAGCCAAGGAATATAAAAGAAGGGGTAGGGGTGCCTTCATGGGAACCAACCTCTATTATTTTTCTCCCTTTTTTCCTTGGTGTGGTGGCCGGCCCTTCCCTTTCTCTCTTCTCCTCTTGTTGGCCGAAACCTATCTTCTTGGTGGAGCTTTTGTTTGTGGCCGGATCAAGGAAGGAGAAGAAGGAGAGAAAGCAAGTCTCATCTCTAGCATCCCTTGGAGCATTGGTGGTGGCCGAAATTATTCATCCTTGAAGAAAATTATTGTGGCCGGCCATCCTCTTCCTTTCTTCCTCTTGTGGTGGCGAAACTTATCTCTTGCTTGGAGTTCTTGTGGTGGCCGGATACTACTTGGAGAAGAAGAAGAAGAAGGAGAGAAAGCTTGTATCCCTTGGAGCTTGGTTGGTGTTTTGTTCTTCGTCCTTGGTGAAGCTTCTTTGTGTTGGCCGAACCTAGCTAGGAGAAGAAGAAGGTGCTTGGTGGTTTCTCATCTCGGACGATCGTTGCCCACACAACGTCCGAGGTTAGAAGAGGAATACGGTAGAAGATCAAGAGGTTTTTCTACAAGGTATAACTAGTAATTTTTCTTTCCGCATCATACTAGTTATTTATGGAAATAATACCAAATACAAGAGGTTTACGATTCTAGAATTTTGAATATGTTTTTCGATGTTGTGTTCTTTTGTTTTTTCTTTTCCTTGTGATTTGATTGCTCTTTTCGGTTAACCTAAAGTTATTTTAGGAAATTAAATATTAGCTTTCTATAAAAGGTTTTGTCTAGTCGGTGGTGGTTGCTCCCATATCCAAGAAGGTCGTGTGCCTCGCCACGTCAGTACTGGGAACCAATTATGCAAATTAATATTTAATGGAATTAATAACTTAAGGTGATTTGGGTCGAACGTGTTAAGTTCCGCAGGAGATCCAAGTCAAAACCTAAAATAAAAAATAGATTAAGTTTTGGATCAAACGTGTTAAGTTCCGCAGGCGATCCAAAATTTAATTTAAAAGAACACATGATAGCTAGGAAAAGGTTCAGACCTTTGTACAAAATTTTTGTACAATGGAACCTCTAGGTTTTCCGAGTAGCAACCAACAGTGGATACATATAGAGGTTGTCTACTTTGACAACTAGAGATCCGGCGACATCTTGGACAAGCGGGAACGCGAAGGGCTTCGCTACAAGGGTAATAATCTTAACTTTAGTGTAGATCTAAAGTTTTTACAAACTCGTACAAGAAAAAGGTTTTTCGATAATTTTTGTTTACGAATCTTTGCACGATATCCATGGCTTTGGGTGACTCGGGGTTTCCGCAACGCGAAAAAGCGGTTTTCGCGGCCCGAAGAACCCAACAAAGATGAGCCTACCACCTATCAGGAAGTTGTGATGAGACCAGATTCCGAGAAATGGCTAGAGGCCATGAGATCCGAGATGGAATCCATGTACACCAACCAAGTATGGACTTTGGTTGATCCACCTGAAGGGGTAAAACTCATTGGATGTAAGTGGGTCTTTAAGAGAAATACTGACATGGATGGACTTATCTATAAGGGTCGCTTGGTAGCTAAAGCTTTCAAGCAAATTCATGGTATTGACTATGATGAAACCTTTTCTCCAGTAGCGATGTTTAAGTCCATTCGGATCATGCTTGCTATTGCAGCATACCATGACTATGAGATATGGCAGATGGATGTCAAAACCGTGTTTCTGAATGGAAACCTACTCGAGGATGTGTACATGACATAACCTGAGGCTTTTGTAGATCCACAGCATACTAGCAGAGTATGCAAGCTGCATAGGTCCATTTATGGACTAAAGCAAGCTTTTCGGAGCTGGAATCTTCGATTCGATGATGCAATTAAATAGTTTGGTTTCATCAAAAACAAAGATGAGCCTTGTGTCTACAAGAAGGTTGTAGGGAATATAGTTGTCTTCCTCATATTGTATGTGGATGACATACTACTCAATGGGAAGGACATCCCTTTGCTTCAGTCTGTCAAGACCTGGCTAGGGAGTTGCTTCTCAATGAAGGACTTAGGTGAGACATCCTGCATTCTAGGGATACAGATCTATAGAGATAGATCTAAGAGATTGCTTGTCCTAAGTCAGAGTACATACATTGACAAGGTACTCCTTCGGTTTACCATGCAGAACTCCAAGAAGGGATTTCTGCCGATGTCACATGACGTGAGTCTTTTGAAGACTCAAGGTCCCTCTTCTAGAGAGGAGAGAGACCGCATGGATTAGATCCCTTATGCCTCAGCCATAGGATCTATCATGTACGCGATGCTATTTACTCGTCCTGATGTCTCGTATGCTTTGAGCATGACGAGCAGATACCAGTCAGATCCAGGTGAAAGTCACTGGATAGTGGTCAAGAATATTCTTAAGTACTTAAGAAGAACTAAAGAATATTTCTTGATATATGGAGGCAATGATGAGCTAGCTATAAAGGGTTACAGTGATGCCAGCTTCCAGACCGATCAGGATGATTATCGATCGCAGTCAGGGTTCGTATTTTGCATAAATGGTGGTGCTGTGAGCTGGAAGAGTTCGAAGCAGAACACAGTAGCTGATTCTACGACAGAGGTCGAGTACATTGCTGCATCAGAGGCAGCAAAGGAGGTAGTTTGGATCCGTAAGTTCATCACTGAACTTGGGGTGGTTCCCAGTATCGTTGACCCTATTGAGCTCTTTTGTGACAACAATGGAGCTATAGCACAGGCGAAGGAACCTCGCTCACACCAGCGGACCAAACACATACTACGGTGCTTCCATCTCATTCGAGAGATTATCGAGAGAGGAGATGTGAAGATTTGCAGAGTACCTACAGAGGCTAACATCGCAGATCCCTTGACCAAGGCTTTGGCACAGAGGAAGCATGATGGTCACACTAGGTCATTGGGGCTTAGAGCCTACACTGATTGGCACTAGTGCTAGTGGGAGATTGTTAGTTAGAGCCCTAGAGCCAATCTTTTGATGATTATATTAAGGACTTGTTGTATCATATTCTTATATAAATAAAGGCATTTGTTTTTGGTTATTATACTTACTTGTATTGGTGCCAAATAAACTAAGTATAATAGCGTCCTTGAGTAGAAGGTTCTCACCTATATCAATCGGTTAGTTGAACCGATAGTGAGATGATATAGGGAACACTACTCTTAATCATTCCTAGTCGAGTGTTAATATTCAGGCACAATGTTAATGCAATAAGACTAGCATGTAGGTCAACTCGATGACTTGATCTCACAAGTCATGGATATAGAGATATCAAGTTGACACATGGGTATGCATTGGAGAATGTATACTGAATGACTCGCCATGAGAAAGTATCATGGATTGTTATATGAGTGTCATATACTTTCTCATGTGGTTATTAGTATGACTACTAGTCCTTAGACCTGAAGTCACCATGGTTCCCTACATAAGGAGTTATGTACTTTGGTTTCGTCAAACGTCACCCGTAACTGGGTGGACTATAAAGGCGATTACTGGGTATGTAACGAATTATGCAGAGGAATGTGAGTGATGTAGATGGGATCTATCCCTCATATATAACGGGAGCGACATCGATATTCTTGATAGAGTGAGACCATGAAGTGCATGGCCATGCCCAAATGAGTCAATATATGATATTGAACTCATTTGATTTAGTGAGTCTACTTGGAGTTCAAGATTTAGATTGATTAGAGGATGTCACGGTCTATGCCTCACATTGATCAATCTAGATGTCTTGGATAGAAGGACACTTGTCATATATTGTGAGGAGTCACAATTTGTAGTCACAAGGTGATGTTGGATCTCAATATTCTTGTAACTTGGGTAGTAATGATGTATTGCTAGATACCACTCATTACTTATGCTCTTAAATGGGTTTAGGGGCATTGCCAACGTTACAAGAACCTATAGGGTCACACACTAAGGACAATTAGATGGAGATTAGGTTTATATGATGAACCAAGAGGATTAGATTCATTTGATGAATCAAATTGGATTAAGAGTAATCCTAATTGAGCTAATTGAGTTGGACTCAAGTTGATTCATGTGTTCAATGAGTCTAATTTAGATTATGACTAATTGAATCAATTTAATTAAATGAATTGGATTTATTATATTAAATTGGCTTGAATTAAATGGTTGAATTAGATCAACCATGAGAGAGATTAAGTCAAGTTTGACTTGACTTGAGAGGAAGATGAAGAGTCAAGTTTGACTTGACTTTATGCCACCTCATTGGTGAGTTGGCATTGAGTGGGCCAATGATGGTGCTCCACATCATCATGGTTGCTTAAGTGGAATGCCACCTCATGGGAGTTACCAAGAGTTGTGACTCTTGGCATTCCATGGAGGTTATTACAACTCCTCTTAATGTGGCCGGCCACATCAATAGCATTGTGAGTTTTCATTTTGTGAAGTAACTCTCATCTTCTTCCTCCTAGAGCTCTCTCTTCTTGCTCTCCCTCTTCTCTTGGCCAAACACCCTAGGTGCTAGCACACTTTTGTTTGGTCCCCTCCACCTAATTTTGTTCATGTGGATACTTCTAGAGGGTTGTCTACTTTGACAATCTTGAGATCCGACAAATCGTTGGACTAGCGGGATAGCGAAGGGCATCGCATCGAGGGTAACGCTCTTATCTAGTGTAGATCTAGACTTTAGAAACTCGTACTCGTATTTTTATTTTATTTTTCTTCGCACGGATCCGTTGGCGGGGGGTTTCGGGGTTTTCGCGACGTGAAAAAGCGATTTTCGCGGCCTGAAAAACCCAACACCTAGGTCTTGGAGTAAGAAATGTCAAAGACTCTGAACCAAGTAAAATATCCGTATGTTATTATCTTTATATTTTCTTTGTTTACTTAGTTTTATTTTACTATGCACTCTATTCTTAAAAATAAATTAAAATACATGTGATTCGCTCCCCCTCACACGTGCATCAATCTTATAAGTGGTATTAGAGCGAGGTTTGCTCTGAATTGGTGTAACCAACATTTGAGCTGGGGTTTCCTTTTATTGTTTCTTCGCTATATTTTTTTAGTTTTTGATCTTTTCTATTTAGTCTGAATTGGTACAACTACCTCTTCGGATAATCTTTTCGTTTCATTCTTTCTGCAAGTTGCTCGACGTTTGTGCATCACCACTCGAGTCACTTCTTTCACTTTATTCTCTCTCACACTACTAATCCAAGACCTAGTATTGGGACTTGTTTTTTTACTTGTTATGTGTCGTTCCTTTTCATAGCCCAAAGTGAAGGCTATAGCACCGCTCACCCTCCACTCTTCAGTAGAAATGACTTTTCTTACTGAAAAAGAAGAATAAATGTATACTTAAAGACTGACATCGACCAGTGATTTATCCTTCAATGAGGATACTATTAGTATTAGTCCTATTATCAATTATGAAATGATTGATAAGGACACTTTTTGTATCATATTTTACTTATTAATAAAAGGCAAAGTTTGTTATTATATTTACTTCAGTTCATTGTCTAATGAATAAATATAATAATGTCATAGGGTAGTAGGTTTTAATCTACAACATATCAATTGACTGAATTGATAGTGGGATGTTGTGGATATATAGAACAATATTCTTAACCATTTCTAGTCAAGTATTAATATACAAGAACAATATTAACGCGTTGAGACTAGCATGTAGGTCAACGGATTACTTAATTTCACAAGTCATGGATATGAGATATCAGGTTGACACATGATATATATTAGAAAATATATATTGAATGACCCACCATAAGAATATTTCATGGATTGTTATATGAGTTCATAAATATTCTCATGTGACTATTAATATGAATAGTCCTTATACCTAAAGTCACTACAGTTACCTACATAAGGAGTTGTATCTTTGGTATTGATAAACATCACTCTTAACAGGGTGGACCATAAAATCGATCACTGAGTATACAATAAATATGCGAAGGGATGTAAGTGATGTAGATGAGATCTATCACTTCCATATGATAAAGCGATATCTATGGGCCCTTTGATTAGTATGACACAAAAATTCTTGGTCATGCTTAAATGAGTCAATATGCAATATTGAGCTTATTTGATTGAATCTATCTACTTAAAGCTCAAGAAACACAAAGATTGATAAGAGAATGACATGGTTTATGCCTCATTGATTAATCTAGATATCAAGGATAGAAGGATTGAGTCATACAAGATAATAGATACGAAAAGGTTAAGTCGAATCTCGACATTCTCGCGACTTGAATAGCAATGATGTCTTGTTAGATGTCACTCGTTATTTATGTATCTAAAATAGTTTTAGAGACATTGTCAATGTTATGAGTGTTGGAACCCTAAGGTTGTTTTGGAGTGATCAACAAGTTAAGTTAGGTCCTGTGTGTTTCTAACCTTGTGTCTAAGTGTGCAGGAGCTTAGGAGCACAGGTAGTCGAGTGGAAGATGCAACTAGCGTGAAGAACGGCAGTCCGAGGGACGAGATGATGCGGAAGAGTACACCGGTGGACGAGAAGGAAGCGTGTGGTGGTTCCGAGGGACGAAAGCCGGAGCGGAAGATTGCTCGGGGAGCAAGAGACGCAGCTAGCGAGAAGGACGACACGCGGTGCGTCCGAGGGACGAAGACTGCGGATGAGTACGCCGGCGGACGAGAAGGAAACATGCAGCGATTCCGAGGGATGAGAAGCTGGAGGGAAGCCAGCTCGAGAAGACCGGAACGTGGGTTCGGGTGAGCCCTATTCCGGATAGCAGATATCACCCAATCAAGCGGATCCGGAGCAGAGGACCTGGACGAAAGTCAACCAGAGTTGACTCAGCATCCAGGGCGCCTGTAACTGTCCGGGGCGCCCGGACCAGCCCGGGGCGCCCGGGCCAGACCGGGGCGCCCGGGCCAGATCGGGGCGCCCGGTCCAGCCCGGGGCGCCCGGACAAGCCCGGGGCACCCGGTACCCTTCCGGGCACCCAGGAGTCAGTTTTTGACCGGATCGAGCTTTGACTCGAACTGAACGTTGGGGGATAAAATTTATCCCCCCCAAGGGCGCCCGGAACCCTTCCAGGCGCCCCGACCAAGGCTATAAATATAGCCTTGGTCCAGAAGCTTTGAATCAACTCAGAAATTTACATTCTAAACACTTGTGCGATTTTGTTCTAGTTTAACTTCTATCTTTTGTGCTTTCATTGCTGTAAGAGGCTTCTCCACCTAAAGGAGATATTTTAGTGCACGTTCATTCCTTGGATTAACAACCTCCTTGGTTGTAACCAAATCAAGTTGTGAACCTCTTCTTTCTGCTTTTTATTTACTGCTAATTTACTTTATGCAAGTGTTAGCTTAAGAGTTCGAGAAGGGTTGTTGTTTTTTTTTTTACAGGCTATCCAACCCCCCCCCTTCTAGCCGGCCGCAACGGTCCTACAAGTGGTATCAGAGCCGAGGCGCTTTAGGAGGACTAATCGCCAAACGAAGCAACGAGATGGCCGGACCAAGCATCCACCCGCCGAAATACGAAGGGGATTTCACTACCTGGAAGAATCTGATGCAGGTATTTTTTACTATAGACTTTGAATTAACCTTAACAATGGAATCTGGCTATGTAGCTCCAGAAGGTAAGGAAAAATGTCAATGGACAAAAAGGAGCAGCTGAATTCGTGGTGAATGGCAAAGCAGAATACCATCTGCTAAGCGTTCTTCCACATCAAGAAATCAACAGGATCGGGCGCTATGACTCGGCAAAGGAACTTTGGGAGAAGTTCCTCGAGCTGCATGAAGGGATGTCGGAAGCCAAGCTCGCCAGAAGAGATCTGCTTCAGAATCAGCTCACCAGCCTACGACTTAGGGAAGACGAGTCAGTCACACATCTGTACTCAAGAATAAAAGAAATACTTACTGAACTTTCGAATCTCGGAGAAAAGGTAAGTAACCGAGATTCGCTCAGGTACGCTTTAAATTCCTTTCCTAGAAATAAATGGGCATCATTAGTAGATGCATTTTACATTTCTAAAGATTTAAAAAATATTTCATTAGAAGAATTCTTTTCAACATTTGAAGTGCATGAGTTAAGATGTGCAGGAATGAAGGAGCCCAAGAACAACATCGCCCTCAAAGCCTCGAGAGACGAACCAGAATCGGAATCCTCTCTCGACGACGAGGAAATGGTAATGATGATAAGAAGATTCAAGAAACTTTGTAAATCTAGATTTACTAACCATCCGTAGGGGAAAAAGAAAAGGACAATCCGCTGCTACCACTACGACGAAAAAGGGCATGTCAAGGACAACTGCCCCAAGCTGAAGAACAAAGACAAGGAGAAGGGTAAGAAGCCTATCCAAAAACGAAAGGCCCTAAAGGCGACGTGGGATGATACATCATCCGAATCGGAAGTCGAGGCATTCTCTGGACTCGCACTGATGGTGAGTCATCAAGACGACGATTGTGATTCAAGCTCTTCCGAGATGAGCATCGAGAGCATCGATGAAGTGGGAGTTTCGTCAGAAGAAAGCGACAATTCAGGGGGAGACACGGACAAAGAACTCGACAAGGTAAGTCAAGTACGTTCTCTTCCTCCCGATAAACTTTTTAAGTTTGTTAAGTTATTAACCAAAGACTGCTGTAAATTAGAAAAAGAAATAAAAAATTTAAAAATAATTTTAGCTAGATCCTGCCCGTTAGAAGAATTAGATAAATCAAAATTAGAAAATGAGAAATTGAAATCAGAAAATAAAGATCTGAAAATTCAAGTAGATAATTTGAAAAACTATACATGCTCATCTAATTCTAGAAAATTTAAATTGGTATTATAGATATCACTCGGGACAAATTAAGAATATCTCTAGAAAATATGTCCCTAAGAAATTTTTAATCAATCAAGTAGGTTGGAACTTTTATTGGGTTCCGAAATCTTGCTTAGTCTAAGTTTTAAAATTAAAATTAGCGCTTTTCAGAGAGAAAATTAAACAATAAATTTCTCTATGAGACTTTGTCTAAGGAAGTGGTTGTTGCTCCAATAACCAAGAAGGTCTAGTGCCTCACCATGACCTGGAAGCCAAAATATTGAAATAAATGTTTAATTAACTTTCTATCAAAACATTAAAATTAGAATTAATTAGTGTTTTAAAAAATAGTTATTCAAAATATTTTATTTCAATTTAGAAATTTACTTACTTAATTTTTTTTAATTGCCTAAGTCAGATTTTTTGAAAAATGTGCTTAAAAATTCTCAAAAATCACTTTTTCCTAAGTTAAAACTTTTTCCTAAGATTAAAACTTTTTCCTGAAACTAGAAATATTAGCTTAAAGTACTTAGAAAAATTTTCTAATTTTTTTTTAAACTTAGAACTTTTTTAGAAATATTTTTTCTAAGTCTTTAACCCTTAGATTGTCTTTCTTGAAACCCCATTTTTTTTGTGATCAAAGGGGAGAAGGGAAAGTATAAGTCTAGGGGGAGATAGATAGATTTAATTTTTTTTATCTTTTCTATCTTTTTACATTTAAATTGTAAATTAAGTTAATTTACGTAATTTTATTTAATGTCTATTTTAACCCTAGCTTAACTTGGGTTGATCACACCAAAAAGGGGGAGATTGTTGGAACCCCAAGGTTATTTTGGTGTGATCAACAAGTTAAGTTAGGTCCCGTGTGTTTCTAACCTTGTGTCTAAGTGTGTAGGAGCTTAGGAGCACAGGTAGTCGAGTGGAAGATGCAGCTAGCGTGAAGGACGGCATTCCGAGGGACGAGGTGTTGCGGAAGAGTACACTGACAGACGAGAAGGAAGCGTGCGGTGGTTTCGAGGGACGAAAGCCGGAGCGGAAGATTGCTCAGGGAGCAAGAGACGCAGCTAGCGAGAAGGACGGCACGCGATGCGTCTGAGGGACGAAGACTGCGGATGAGTACGCCAGCGGACGAGAAGGAAACACACAACGATTCTGAGGGACGAGAAGCCGGAGGGAAGCCAGCTCGAGAAGACCGGAACGTGGGTTCCGGTGAGCCCTATTCCGGATAGCAGAGATCACCCAATCAAGCGAATCCAGAGCAGAGTACCCGGACGAAAGTCAACCAGAGTTGACTCAGTATCCGGGGCACCCGGACCAGCCCGGGGCGCTCGGACCAGTCCGAGGCGCCCAGACAAGCCCGGGGCGCCCGGGAGTCAGTTTTTGACCGGATCGAGCTTTGACTCGATCTGAACGTTGGGGGATAAAATTTATCCCCCCCAGGGCGTCTGGAACCCTTCTAGGCGGCCTGACCAAGGCTATAAATATAGCCATGGTCCAGAAGCTTTGAATCAACTCAGAAATTTACATTCCAAACACTTGTGCGATTCTGTTCTAGTTTAGCTTCTATCTTTTGTGCTTTCACTGCTGTAAGAGGCTTCTCCGCCTGAAGGAGATATTTTAGTGCACGTTCATTCCTTGGATTAACAACCTCCTTGGTTGTAACCAAGTCAAGTTGTGAGCCTCTTCTTTCTGCTTTTTATTTACTGCTAATTTACTTTATGCAAGTATTAGCTTAAGAGTTCGAGAAGGGTTGTTGTTGTTTTTTTTACAGGCTATCCAACCCCCCCTTCTAGCCGACCGCAACGGTCCTACAACGAGAACTTATTGGGTGGCACACAAAGAACAAGTCAATGGAGATGGATTCATATGATGGATCATTGGATTAAGTCTAATTCAAATTGGACTCATTAAGTTAGACTCAATTGGATCCAACTATTGGATTGAGTCCAATTCGAATTAGACTCATTGAGTCAATTTAGATTGGCGATCAATGTGTTAGATTCATTGAGTGAATTAATGAATTTGGATTCATGAAGGAAGAGGAGTGATCAATTTGGAATTGATCATGCATTAGATGATAGATGAAGAATGGTTAATTTGGAATTGATCATGTATTAAATGCATTGAATAAAGACAAATATTAATATCATTAAAGCAATTGACATTAAGGCTATTTTTAATGAATGAGTACAAAAGGGATTTTTAGTTCATTTTCATGAAGTGGATGTGTTCTTGCTCTTCTTCCTCCTCCTCTCTTCACTTGGCCGAAACCTCCAAAGGGTTGCTAGCACAACCTTTGGTTGTCTCTTTTCTCCAATTCTTGAGTTTGTGAGACGGACGGGGAATACTTGTTCGTGTGGATACCGAAAGAGGTGTGAAGATTTGATCGTGTTGAGATCCTAGCCGCCGGGAGTTGGTATGTTATGCAACAAAGGTAACTCCCTTTTAACAAAACTTAGTATATGGTTTCATTCGCATGGATCTTCTGGAAAGGAACTTATTTTTCTGCTACATTTTTCAGCATATTTAGCACAATAGTTCCTTACAGATACACAGTGTCAATGGATGATGTAATGTCAATGGATGATGTAACAAAAGATTCTCTTGTCTCATAGAAGTGGAACTAAAAAATGAACAAGAAGGCCCAGGTTGATTAAAAGGCACTGAACCCTCTTCAATGTGGGCTGATTAAAGAGGAACTCAATTAGGTTGGATCATTCAAAAATACAAAGGAACTCTGGGGCATGCTAATTGAATTGTACTAAGGCACAAGTGATGCTAAGGTAACAAAAGACAACTTGTTATTGAATAATTATGTAACATAAAAATGTAGGATAGAAAAACGGTGAGTCAACTTCATGCAAGGATCAAGGATATCCTCAGTATACTACATCTGATCGGCCACCAATTGGAAAATAAGGATATAATCAGGTATACCCTAAATTTATTTTCTCGAAATACATAGTGGATATCTATAGTAGATGCTTATAAAGTTTTAAGGAATTTGTCTAAATTGAAATTAGATGAATTATTTTGTTAGTTAAAACTTTATGAATAGACTAACTCAAAATAGGTCGAGAAAAGTATAACTTTTCTTGCAAGTTTGACAAAGGAGGCGAAAATAAGAATCCGAACCAAACCCGAGTCAGAAGATGAATCTGATTAAGAATCAGACGAAGAATAGAAACTAGTGAACATGATAAAAAAGATGTTCATTGGAAGAAATAAGAACTTTACAAAGAAGAATTTATGAAAGGTGATCAAATCCACATCCAATGATGCAAAGGTAAATATTACTTGCTTCGGATGCAACAATAAGGGGTATTTCAAGCATGAGTGTCCAAATTAAAAGGAAGATAAATCCAAGAAGACAAAGAAGAAGAAGATGCTACAAGCCACCTAGGATGAATCTTCCTAAGAAGAGTCAAATGCAGAAGATCGAAAGCAAGCTAGCTACCTCACACTAATGATAGCCAGACCCGAGTCAAAAAAGCAACTCAGATCAAGAAGATGAGTCCAAGTATAAATCAAGTCACAGGTCTGTATCCATTTTCAAAGGTTCCAACGAGGTAACATCTATTTTAAATGCAAAGTTCTTTAAAGTAATTTAGTACTTAAATAAAAAGTTGATTGAATCTAAAAAAACCAATTAAATTACTCCTTAATGAAACTCAAGACCTTAAGGAACAACTTAACCTAAACTCCTCAACTAAACAAGTTCAAAATGGAGATTCAACTTAAGTTGCAAAACCTAAGGAAGAGAAGTCTGTGTTGAAATGTGAAGTTAATAATTTTAAAGGACTTCTAGAAAAATTCATAACAAGATCTAAAAATCTAAACTTAATACTTGGATTCCAAAGAGCTATATATGATAAGTCCAGACTTGGATTCAAATTTAGTTCAACAAATAAAACTTTTATTTTACTAGTTAACCACCATAAGAAATAAATCAAAGCATGAGTTTCAAAAACTTATCTAATAAAGAAAATAGGACAAAATCAATTCTATATACCTAAAAATAAAATTTACTATATAAACTCGAAACATAGAATATATGATTTAAGGGGAGACTCTAAATTAGTTGGAATCTCAAAAACGTAACCTACCCAGTTTGGTAAGTAGGGCTAGATAAGTATAAGATATTCTGATTCTTGTCTAGCATAGTACTAGGGTAGGGTGAGATGATAGCATATTAGGGAAGTTTAGACTATAAAGTCAAGTAGGGTAAGACATACTCCACTTGGTCTACTTACCTAAGTGGACTAAGGTTTTTTAATAGGAAGGTTGAATGTCCAATTTCTTAAAAAGTTGGAAAAGGCTTTTGTGATCGTCGCTAGTACCCTCGCCAACCCATCCCAGGCTTGTTGAGGTAAATCAAGGGTGCATAATAGTCCTTGAAATAGTGACTAGCGCATGAGGAAGACATTTACCGCAACTTCATTGAGATTCGAATCCTAGACCTCAAGCTAGCAACACCACATGTGTTAATCACTAAATCATCCTAAGGGGACTCTAATTTCTTAAAAAGACTTTGTCTAGAAGTGGTCGTTGCTTCGATACCTAAGAAGACCCCTATGCATCGTCACAACCTGAAAGTTAATTTTTAAAATGTATATTTAACTGATTGATGTCTAAACCAAAATCTAATACAAAATGAAAATAATTTGTAAATCAATTAACTAAGCATCTCGCAAAACTATAAGAGTACTTTGGTTGAAAATATAGACAAGATGAGATGAATATGTTAACTAAAGTTTAAATTAGATATAAAAGTAAATTAAATTAAATTAAACTAAAACTAAAATAAAATTAAAACTTAAATTAAAAAATAAATTAAATTAAACTTAAATTAACATCTAACCCAACTTAATTAATTTAAACTTAAAACTTAATTAATCTAAACAATTAAAACTTAATTAAATTAACATTTTAAAAAACTTAATTAATTTAAACTTTAAACTTAATTTAAAATTAAAACTTAAATTAAATTAAACTAAAACTAAAATTAAAACTTAAAACTTAAATTAAAAATTAAATTAAACTTAAATTTACCTTTAGCAAACCTTAATTAAATTTAAACATAAAACTGGATGTCAGTACAAGTAGACCTGCCC